>NC_141693.1:1942742901-1942944669 GCF_964263255.1 Lissotriton vulgaris
TCCTCAGTTTCTGACGCAACTAGGAGGTCGTCTATGTACTGGACTAGAACCGAGTTCTTGGGCAGTACTAGACTTTCAAGATTTTTCTTCAGCAGCTGGTTAAAAATCGATGGGCTTTCTGTATACCCCTGAGGGATACGACACCATGTTAAAACGCGATTTTCCAGCTTAAAAGCGAACAAATACTGGCTCTCCTCATCTAAAGGAATCGAAAAGAAAGCCTGGCATAAGTCTATCACGGTGAACCATTCAGCTTGGAACGGTATCTGAAACAATATCACTGATGGATTCGGTACCACTGGACAACATGAAACAACGATATTATTAATCTTTCGTAGATCCTGCACAATTCTGTATTTTCCACTAGGTTTCTGCAAACCCATAATCGGGGAGTTACATGGACTTCCCACGATCTCCTTCAGTATTCCCTGTTTAATCATGGATTCGATCACGGGCTTTATTCCTGCAATCGTCTCCGGTGTCAACTTATATTGTGGTATTCTCGGATACTCGGCGTTGGGTCTTACCATGATCTTTACTGGCTCTACCCCTTTGATCAATCCTATTTCTTCTCCAGTAAAATCCCACACCTCAGCTGACACTTTTTCCCTCAAATCCTGTGGAAGCTCCTCCACTGTTAGGGTAGGATATAGTTCCACGCATTCCTGCGAGTTTACAACTTTAAAATCGGCATCCTCATCGTTGGTCTGCACTTCTACTCCTTCAGGTGTGCAATGTATTGTGCAATTCAGTTTACACAACAGATCTCTTCCTAGCAGACACACAGGGCTAGAATCACAGATTACAAACTGATGTTCATCACTGTAATTCCCTATCTTCACTGACACTGGTTCAGTTAGAGGATTTGTCATTCTCCTGTTTGCGACTCCTACCACCTGAATCGTCTCTCCCGACATCGGCAAACCTGGGACTACCGCTGATCTCAAAGTGGATCGAGTGGCCCCCGTGTCTACCAAAAAGGTCGTAGGACATCCAGCTACTTCGGCCTCTACGTATGGTCCTTTCTGATCTACCTCTAGGGCTGCACCTAGAGTACAGTCTTCTTCTCTATTCACTCATTGCCCTGTAAGAGGATCAACGTAGTAGCATTCTTCTCCTCCTACGAACAATGGCATCTGTCTATAGGTTTTCCCTCCATTTGTAATGCGAGGCGGTTGAGGGAACGGCGCTCGGAGTCTGATTCCCCCCTTTGATAAACTTTCCCTTCGGGACTGTTGTTCCCTTTACCATGCTGGGTTGAACCTCATCCTCCTCCTGTTCTAACTCCCCCGTCTCGACATTATAGGGACACTCGCGTCTCCAATGTCCCACCTCGTTACACTGATGGCACCTCGTTGTCTTTTTAAGTGTCGCGATATCTATTCTCGGTCTCGGTCTTTCTTCCTCATCTCTGCTTTGATTATTCTGTTTCTTTACTGGTGTTCCTGTTCCCTGTTGCCGCTGTCCACCCTTTCCAGCTGATTGCATCTGCACCAACATCAGCTTTTCCTTAAGTTTCTTTGCCTTCGAATCTATTTCGTCGCTACAGTACCTTGCATACCTCAGAATCTCATCTAACGGTTTGTTTTGCCAACAGATCAAATGCTGTTGTATCATTAAGCTTATGTCTGGTGGCAATCCCAGGACAAACTTCGACACAAACTGTCCTATGTCTTTAGGATCCATGACATCCAACCCGCTATACTGTTTGAATGCTTTCAGCAATCTCTCGTAGAACTCGTGAACTGTCTCTTTAGGCTCCTGAGTTGTTCGATCTATTTTGACCCAGTCTCTGTCTTGCACTGGCACTTTCTCCTTTAACCATGCTATTACTCTCTCGTACTTTTCCATGACTCTATCTGATGGACCATTCGTCCTGGCATCTCTCGGAGGCTCACAAGCGGGCCATTCAATACTAAGCTTGCATGCCGTCCACAAATCTCCGGGTACTACGATATCGAACAAGGTGTTCAAATCGATCCACAGCACCTTAGAGATCTTCACGAACCTCTCTACCTGCTTGTACCACTCCACGGGGTTCTCTCTTAACTTGGGGAAAGAATTAGTAAATGCCGCTAAATCCCCCCTACTCCAGGGCACATGGACGTAGTTTCCGTTCGCGATTTCTCGCAAAGGGAAAGCTTCCATTCGCATTAGCTCTCCATCTTGAGGTTTCGCAAGTGTACTCCTTCTGACGGACCCCCTCTTGGACCATCTTTCCTCCCATCTATCCAGATCTCTCCATATTCTGATACACATGATTAATTCCCTTATGTGTACTCAGCCCAATCGTCCTACGCTCATCTAGATCCTGATCCGTGCAATTTAGCCTATGGTTGGCCTGTAAAGCTTTAGTCCGTGACATGTCTATCATATACTTGTCTGCCAATTCAGATAATTTTTCATGAGCTGCCCTTGCTTTCCGAGTAACATCTTTAGATAAAAACAGTATTTCATCCGGTTCGTACAGCTCTAACCTTTCTATTGCCACTGTGCCATCAATTATCTCATCCAAGTCTGATTTTAAACTCGTTACATCAAGCCGTCTTGCTTTTATGCCCGCTCTCAATACGTCAGTCCTAGGTTGTTCACTCACACCCCTCTCACCTCCACTATGCGCCCTACGTCTAAGCACAGGTGAGTTATGAGGAGTTCTTCTTCCATCTCTTTGTTCCCACCTCTCTAGATCCCAAGCTTTTCCATCTTCTCTTGGGGTATGGTGGAACGTTAATCCATTCCCCATCACTACATTCCGTCTTTTCGGCTCGGTTTCTCTAGATATAATATAGGATCCTCCGTGCTGTTCTGTATCACTGCAAATCCCTTGCTGCCTGGTGTCGCTCAATAAAATGAAGGGTCCTCCACGGTCCTCCATGTTCCCGCGATCTCGTACGTGATCACCGGATGCATGGCGAGACGTTTCGCGACTCTCCATATTCCCCTGACTTTGTCCGTGATCACCGGATGCATGGCGAGACGCTTCGCGACTCTCCATGTTCCCGTGATTCCAATGTCGCACATTATTGTCCGGGGCATGGTGAGTGCACTTGAAACTATTTCGGTACTCCTGCGTTCTCCGTTCTCCCTCACTAAGGATGACGCGAGGCACTCCCCCACACCCTGCACTCCTGTCATCGCACATTTGCCTATTGCCACTGGCAGTATGGCAAGTATCTCCTCTGCTTCCTTGACTCCCTCCCTCCCACTCAGGGCTGCTTTCGCCAGCTCCGCAGTGAGAGAGGATCCTGTTATCCTGGTCTCTCCATTCTGCTTCTGTTTCTAACTTCTTATTCTGAGTCTCTTCGGCAGCATCCCATTCCTTCAAATACTCACTTAATTCCCTAAAGGTTTTTGGTTTCGGTCCCCTCAGATCCATCTGTCCTCTCTCCCTCTGTTCTGTCCAGGGACCCGTTGCCGAATCCAATGGGGTACTCCGACTCATTGGTCCTAGCAACTGCCTTTGGGAATTGATCGTATTATTACTTCTCTCTATCTCTGCCCTTTCCCTGTCCCATCGTGCCTGTTCCTCCTGCTGGACCCCCTCTGGGTTGTAGATTGACACTATAGGGCCTATGGTAACAGGTACCTGTAAAGCGTCGGGCATTTGATACGACCTTGCATGCTGTGTCTCTGGCACCTTCTGGACCACGAATCTTCCCACTACTCTCTGTTCGGGACTAGATTGAGGTACTTCCTCGCTTTTCTTGGCATCCCACTCTGTTACTGGGAGCGATTTATATTCCCCCCATCTAGCTCCGTCCCCTTGTTGTAGTACAGGACTTTCGGCTTCTCTGTTGTACGGAGGAGGTCTATCTGTTAATAGTCTCTCTATCAGATCCTCATCTGGCTCGCTATCCTCATCTTCTTCTAGAGGTTTCTTTTCTCCCGTAGCTTCTAGCATTGTGAACAGTTTGTCTGCTTCTATCTTTTGCACCCTCCACTTTTTAGCTTCATCGTCCCATTTAGCATCCTGCACTGCTTTTACCGATCTTCTCACTCTTTCCTGGCGTCTCTTTAAGCTCTTTTCGTGTGCTGCTCTAAACCATGCACTAAGGGCTTCGAACTGTGTTGGCCTCGGTAGAGGTCTTGTCGCAAGCATTACCGCTTTCAGTTGGTTCAATACTTCCAACTTAAACGTCCCGTATCTCGGAAACGTCAGTTCCTTATTCCCTTCTGTTAGCTTATTCCACTCGGAGATCCATAATATCGAGTGTAAGCCTACATTCACTGCCATATGATAAGCTGGTGTGCCTTCTGGTGGAGCTTCTTCTCCGGCATACAAGTTTCTTCTATCTCTCTTAAAGATCGCCCTTAAATTTTTAAAACACTTCATTTTCGATAATCTACGATTTTCCTCTATTCTCTTCCTTATTTACGTCCCGATGACAAACCAACCAATCCCTACGCGGCTCTGCCTGACCAGCCTATCCCAGCGTGACTCTACGCTGACCGACCAATCTCAGCGCGGCTCTACGCTGACGTCACTCGTTTCCTCTGCAGCAGTTCCCCTCCTTTCTCAACTCGTCTCACGATCTTGCATGCGTTTTCATTCATACGCTGAAAAATGACTACTTCCGTCCAAGCGATCACTTTTCTCTGACTGTACGGCCACAGTCTAACTGTAATTGTCACCTCAACTGACGAAACGTCTTTCCTCTCGCGGTCAGACGATCGCCTTTACTGATAGGTTACTTACACACAGTAAACGTATGACCAGCGTCCGTTACTCATACACTCACTCTTACGCTCCCCCTATCATCGGTCCGTCGGGCGATCAATGGTACCTCATGACCCCCTTTCAATGGTAGACAAATTACTCTGGGTGTTCGATACACCCGAACCACTTAAGCTCTCCTTGAACTTAAGATTTTATCCGGTTGCGCGCGCTCACAACCTATCCTCAATCACACTACAGGCATTCAACTCCGCTTGACATTACAACACAGGTACAACATAAAATACCGCAATCTTACAACGCATGACCCTTATACTCACTCTCGACCGACTCTGCTGCTTTTCTCTCGACGCACCGTCAGCACCGTCTTCGGCAGGGATTCTTCTTCTGGTCGTCGATGACTAGGGACCTTGGGGTAATCTAGACCTGACCTAGGTTGTCTTCCTCAAGAAGAAAACCATCCTCTGCTACCAACTGCGGGGAATGAGATTTTGATACCCTTTTTAATCACTTAGATACTAATCTCATTCATCAATTTGGATCGGTTATTTTCTGTCATTGAGTAAAAGACAAACCCCGCATAGGTTAGATAAACCCCATAAACTGACGCAACTCTGAAGGACCACTTACAACTGATGAAGTTTTAAAAGTTTTATATAAAATCAGAATTAAGTGCATATACAATCCTCTCATGATAAGTTTCAATAAGTATACAAAAGAATACAATTAAAGTCAATTCAAGAATCAGCAGATTAAAAGCATCGACACAATGTGGTCCTGTTGCGTCATCTACAAAAAGAATAAACAAGTTAATTCTGTCCCCACTCTGTACTATGTGACATCCCTACTTCGCAAGTTCCTTACCTAAAAAAGGTGTCAGCAGTTTGACTTCCAAAGAAGTTCAAACTCTCTTAACCCCTAATGGTAATTTCTATCGAGAAGCAGTACCCTCTCTGCCTACCCATCCGCTCTCTAAGGGTCCTCGGCCTACTGCTCTCTTGCGCTCTGATCTCTCTCAGCGCTCGCTCCTCAGACCATCTGCTCTGAGCTCCTGCTAACTTGCTATCAGGCCATCTGTGCTATCTTCTCCCCGGGTGCTGTCCCTAAATACACAATCACAGTATGGGTGGAACGCCTCTTCGACGCCCACCACGTAATTTCCCCATGATGTCATTCTTTGCTCTTTCCATGGCTTCATCTCTTCGCGTCGTCCGTTAAGTTGACCCTTCTCCTTAGACGCCATCTTCGTCTTCTTACTGGTGACTTCATTTGACATTTCATTTGACACTTTCGGAGCAAAGTTTATCACCTTAACAGACCTTTAGTTCTTTACGGCTGTATTCGTAACCTCGCTTGGTCCTGTGAACGGTCATTTCTAAACAAGACTCAAATTTCAAGCGTCTCCTCTCACGTTTAGGCCATAAACTTCGTCCAGCATTGTCACCTTAAATCTAGCAAGACCTTAGACTCTTGTCTCGCGCATTCAGATCAAGGCTATTCACGACTCCTGTGAGCCCACTAAATTACATACAGCGGACTACACTCCTGCGAACTCTTGGTCAGTTAGGTTAAAACCACATATGACTAAACCTTTTCTAACATTCCTACAAAAGCTTCTACACAGTATAACCTTTAACACACATTTATATATAATCGAATTTAGCAAAGCCTTTGATTATACGTGAATACATTCTACATATAGTACAACATTTATTCTCGTGCTTACACCGTGTTATACATACTTTACACATTTCTTCGCTTTATGTTTTCGCCGTTTCTTTGTTTCATGATTTCACACGTATATTCAGTTTTGCACGTTCTGCTGTTCGTAAGCATTTCTATACATTTCTATATTAGCCCACTATGTATACGGGCCTCTCTAATTCTAATACTTTATAGAATAGATACAGATACATTTCCTATTACATTGTTTACATCGGCTAACTTTACGCTACAAGTGTTAACTTCACGTTATAGATTCCACGTTTATGCGATATGCTTGTGAATATGGTTCGGATATACTTTTTATTCAAATTGCGCTCTCTCACAAACAACCTCAGCCACCAGCTTTGGGGCCCAGACGTCCCTCCCTGGCCTGTGGAATTATTCATCAAAATTCATGGAATATCTGTAACAAATGAAAATCCTCAAACATGTTCCTCATTCTGATTTCCTTCTCTCTTTTTTAACCAATCTTCTCTCAACATGACAGCGCCTCCGAATAATCAGAACAAATCACGCAGCTCAGTGCATCAGCAGTGCACTTACTTAAATACACAAAACTTAGTTATTTGGTGCATTCAGTAGCCTCTTGACAGGTGAAAAGTACAAATCTTTACTGCCTGCAGACAAAAAACGATTTGAAGGAGCAGAAAAAAATAAAAAAGTAGATCTGCTGTAGTAAATTTCTGCAACAGAAGGCAGCATCTTAGCCTTTGAAAAAAGGTACATTGCAACGACTCATGTAATCAATGTCTATTCTTTCCTGTTTGGAATTATGTCACTCATTTGACAGCATATCTGCCTTGCACACATCACCATGTGAATTACTGGGCCTTCTCTGATTACCCACTTTTTAGGTTTCACCTGCACAGCACTTACGCTGTGCTTGTAAAATCTATTGCTTTTAATATAAACTTAAAAGCGGCTTACATCCCACCTCCTCTCTTTACTGGCTTTTCGTTCGTTCCTGTGTTTCCCACTTACTTTTCCTCCATTTCTATTGGCTAAATGATATTTTCGTGCATTTACCAATGCTTGTTCCTCGTCTGCTTCTCTTATTAGTTTCTTTCCGCCGAAATACTGTTAACATCTGTTTTGGTGGAACTATTTTTTCCATAAAGTTTTATCTCTTAATGCTTTTTTGTCTTGCAGCAGCTTTATTTAGCACAATGTATCCCTAGGAGAAATTAAGTGATTTGCCCAGAATCACTGGATGTTGCACCGCCGAGACTCAATCCGGGATCCCCAGCTCTCGCGGCAGCAGCTCTGGCCGCTCTGCCACATTCTCTCCACTTCCATTATACATGTTGTGTATGCTCTCTTCCCCTCCCCTCAGCTGATGCCCCACTGAGTAGGTTGGTGTTGTGTTGGTGCCCATATGTTTTAGTACCAATTACAGTTATGATGTGCAATCCCTATCCCTCACCCTACCGCCTGTACACTATTCCCTTCTAGGCACTACTCTTCAAAAACAAAATCAGAGAGGGGAGGAGCCAAGATGGCGACCGGAGCGGACCTGTAGGCTCCCGGCTCCGCCAGTCCGTTTTTGCCGTGCCGACATCCTGATCATAATCCTAACACACTCGACGGCAGAGTGTGTGCGAGACGGCACTGATCACGACGGTGCTCTCCCGGACCCTGGACCTGCCTGGCAGCCGGAGTAATCTGCCTCCTGGCTCCCGACCCTGGACCCCGCTTCAGTGAGCTCCTCTTTCCGTGCCTCCTGACCCTGATGCCGGCCGGAGTGCTCCGCCGGCGCAGACTGTAGTGTGACCGGCGCTGCCCCTGCGAGGCGCCGCTCGAGCGGAGTCACCTGGGATGGTGCGACGCGGGCGGAGTGAGGACAGTGTTTACGGAGCCGCGGACCTCCATTATAGCGGAGCCTTTGTTTGAGGCGCCTGGTACGAGGAAGGGACGGACATTTTGAATCTCACTTCGTTTGTGGACCCCGTGCCTCGCTACCCGGGACTGCCAAATGGAGTGTAACTGACCCGCATTGTTTTGGGGCACGGAGCGTCCTACTCAGTCAGTGATAAAGAGGGGGTGCGCTGGCGCTATCCTGAAACCGGTGCCCGTCGTGGACCCTGGTCGAGATGGCTCGGTGCGCCGCCATGTCTTGTGGGGACCTGAGCCCTTCCACGCCAGAGACCAGTGCCGCCCTGGCTATAGGAGAACCCGAGATTTTGGAGATCCCCCGGGGACACAAGACCCGAGGACTACAGCCTGTGATTTCCCTCGGCGCTATCCTGTCAGCCCTGCGTGACCTCCGCTCGGAAGTGCGACACTGCTACCGAGAACTGGGCGACAAGCTGGACCGCATGACATCTACGTCGGGCTGGGGCACTGATGCCTCGGAATTGCACAGCAGCCGCCTGCCATTGCCTACAACGAGTGGGGCGCCGATGATCTCTCCTGTATGCTGCACGTCTGAGCTCCCTGACTATCTCGCAGATGCCCAGGATTACCGGCCTGATGACTCCCCTCGGAACACTTTGTTTCCCCTCCAGGAGAAGTGTGCAACATTGTGGCCAGACTCTCTACTGTGGATACCTCGAGACCTGTTTGCAGCGTTTTGGCTGCCCTTTCTTCCTGCGCTGCGCCTCTTGCCTATCCTGATTAAAACATCGTGTACTCCTGGTGTGCTTATGGAACGTTCTGCTGCACTCGACGGACTTCCTGCTGTCTTATCATGGCCATTTTGTGCCCCTGCTTTGTTGTCCTCTGTCCTCTCGCCATTTTGCTCCTTTGTTCTGTGGTGGGCGGGCCTCTCTTGGGCAACGCGACTGTGTGAATATCTGCGTTCAGGTCAGGGCTAGGCTGCTTTTTCTGATGTTGGCTGCTGGGCTGGTGGGCCGGGGTTTGGGACTGTATCTTGTGTCCAGTTTACGTGTCCGCTGTTGATTAATGCTTCGCTCCTACGATGCTTTACTGCTTGCCGTTTATCCTGTCTTTGTGGGGGCGGATGTCTTACAACTGGCGGGGACCGGGTTGCCTGGAATTGAATCTCCTCCCTTCCTCCCTTCTTGCCTTTGAGAGTTGAAGATTAGGGTGTCCTTCTCTCCCTCTCTATATCGCATGGTACGTTTTGTCTCCTTTTTTCTTTTCCTCTCTTCCTTTCTCTTTCTTCCTTTCTTCTCGCTATATTTCGGGTTTATTGGGCGACAGACACACTGCTGGGGGGGGGGGCAGGCCGTAGCCTCCGCATGCGTGTAGGGTGGGGGGTTAGTAGTTAGAACTTAGTCATTATTTCTATGGTGCCTTCTCTTTATTCCTATTTTTTGGTTTTACTTTCGGTCTGGGTCCATGTCTAGTTTCACTAGGGGTTAGGGGGCGGCAGGGTTCGGGCGGCGCACGAGAGGGGTCTTCTATCTGACTCTGAGGATGGTTGCCTTACTGCCCGGGGGGAACTCACTGGTTGGCGGTCATATCCTGCACGTATGTTTGAAACTATGGTTTTGCTCCTCCCGCATGGATCCTTCTTTCTTTCTTTTCAAAAGACGTGGTGCAGTACGACTTGTTACAATGCTTGCTTAAAAAACCTTTTAAAATTAACCTTCATTGATTCTGAGACATGGTGCTATGATGAATACAGTGTAATTGAATGCTCGCCTAAAAGTGAGTAATGCTATGTCGCCGTAACGCTGCATTGGTGCCTAACTGTGTTCGCGGCCGGCCGATAGGTTGTAGGCCCGTATTTGTTCTGCTTTGAAGCACAATAAAGGTTTTCAAAAATTTAAAAAAAAAAAAAAAAAAAATCAGACAACCCCTCTGGTTACTCATGCATGACACCAAAACACCTCCTACTGGGGTTCACAATAAATACTACACTTTGTGAAGCAGGCATTCCTCCTACTTCACTGTGCAGCATACTACTTATCCAAAAATGCACTTCGGGCCCTACAGTGAGGTTTGAAGCACTATATCAATCCTAAAATGCCTTATTATACCACAATAGTGGCAAATTTATAAGCTTTGCCAATGTTTGTTTTATTACTAGTTGCACACCTGGAACATTGCATTCTGGTGGTAGAAGTGGTAATGGTGGTGGTAATGACAGCGGTGTTCATGGCAGTGAAGGTGTTGGTAATGGGGGTGTAGTGTTCGTAATGCCGGCGGTGGTACTAGTAGTAATGGTGTTGGAGGTAAAGTTAGTAAAGGTGGTGCTGGAAATAGTGTTGGCTGTAGTAATGGCTGTGCTGGTAATGGGGTGGTGGAAATGGTGATGGAATGGTAGTGGTGGTTGTGTTAATGGTGGTTGTGGTAATGACTGTGGTGGTAGCGAGACAGTATATTTTCAAGATCTAAAGAGGTTATGCAGTAGCACCATAGAATTCCTTGATAAACATAACCCTACGGGGAGGCTACTGGGTGGGGGACTAAAGAAACAAAGGCGAGAACAGGCTGAACTGGTTCAGATTATGTTAATGCTTGAAGTTTAACAAAGTTTGTCAGAATGATAAAATATTCAATGTTCATACTAGTATCGAGAACGCCCAGCTGTTTGTGCACAAGGGCTCTAGTGAGACGTAGACATGGGTTGAGTATATCAATATATGTCAATCAAAAGCAATTAAAAACAAGATTTTGAGAGGTGCACAACGTTAATAGTGTCTGAAAAATATTGTCACACAAATATTGTCCACAAATATTATGGTTACAAGAATATTGTGGTATAGAATACAGCAGGCAAAAATATAGTTTTTAAAATAATTAAGGTCAATTTTGTATTGTGTTGTACTATGTTATAATATTGTGTGTTCTAAGTAACTAATATCTTACTTTTTTTATTATTTTATAAATATGTTGTGTTATTTTTTATTATATTTCATTATTGTTAATTATTAAAGGCTTGTTTGGTTTGCGGTGGGAAAAAAACGGGAATGCCAAACTCTAAAAAATAAAACCTCTGCCACTATAAATGGTCCAACTGTAAAAGATCAGAACTTAATAGAGCAGACACTAATTGTGTTAATTTTAGAAACTGAATTGCAAATGCACTGTGGGCTAATTTATATCTCACTTCCACCACTCACCCCCAGCCTGCACATCTGAGCCACTATACAACTAGCACAGCAACAAACATGGTCACTGCTCCTTGTGCTAGTGCAGAAAGCCATCAGTCACAGTACAGTTAGCCAATGGCTGAAGTCGGCTGACTTGGCTGCCTCATGTGACACGCTCTAGGGGTGGAAATGTAATGTGAATGACACAACACCTGACCAATAGATTAAGAGGGCAGCCTGAAAGCCTATCTGAGTAAGTATATCATCAATATAATTTTACTAAAATCAAAAGCTTTTAGCTAACCCAGAGGCAGTTGGCACTGCATGGTGGTATTCAGGGGTGAGACTAGAAAAAAGAAAATAACACTTACCTCTTGCCGCGTCTCTCCTTGCCGTGTCTCCTCCTCCTTGTCCCTCCCTCCGCCGGAACAGGAAGCAACCAGGTTTCCAGGCTCCCCTGAGCCAATCACAATGCTGCAATGCAGCGTTGTGATTTGTCTGAGCTCCGTGGTTCGGTGATCAGATGGGGATTGGGGGTCTGGGTATGTTCTCCACCCAGGCTGTAATGCGGACTGGGTGGAGAACATGCAAAGTGGGCATGAATGTTTGGACGGCAAAGATTCATTTATGTGCCCACTACTCCTCCCCTGCTCTGAGAGCAGAGCAGCCCTGCCCCGCCCCACCAAGCTCCTGTACTGCCACAACAGGAAAAAATAAAATAATAATAACACTGAATTATTATCATTATATTTTTCCTCTATGTACAGTGCTTAAAAGCAGTGGGGCGACGCTCCTCTGCCTTAGAGGAGAAGCCGCCGCTAGGTTGACACCTGACCTAAAAGAATATGGTGGGGCTGCTGAGCAAGATTACCTAGCATCAGTCTGCAGCTCACAATATTTCAATGTTTAAAGGCACTTCAAAAAGTATCCACCTACAAATAACAAAATAAACTATACTAGCAAAACAGTCAGACACAGCCTAATCACAACAAACCCCCCCCCCACCTAAATCCTGACTCCAAAACCAAAAAAGAAACTAAATGAAAGAAACTGACACCTCTAAAAAATAAAATATGTCTCTGTAAAAGATCTGTCACACTAAAAGATCAGAACTTGATATCACACAGTTTAAAAGGATTCAATTTAGAATTTGTGAACGTGCTGATTGAAATACCCGGCCAAATCAGACCAGCCGAATGGCTAAACAAGTAGCGCAGCAAAAAAAATGACCACTGCTAGCAGTAGACTGCCAGAAGAAAAAACAGCAGAAATGCTGAGCAAGATTACCTTGCAACAGCCTGCAAAATGACACTATTACAAAGTTTGAAAGCCCCATCAAAATGTATCCACAACCAACCCGCAAAACCATGCCAACAATACACAATCAGGCAACACCTAACCACACCAGCAAACTCACCACTCCTAATTTCAGACTCCAAAATCAAAAAACAAACAGGATCAAAAATATACTCAAAAAAATAAACAATTTTGTGATATCCTATGGCACTTGTAATTTGGTGTACGGGATATCCGTCATGTTTGTGATGGAGCATCCCATCCGCCAAGATCGTAATCAGGCCATTTGCCTCTTTACAATGTCTGTCTCTCTAAAATATCAGAACTTGGAAGCATACAGTTCAAAAGCGTTCAGTTTATTAAATGTTTCGGATTATGTATGAACTGGTGCAGGAAGCTGCCTCTCATTTGTATAATATTAAACTTCACAACACCCCATCCAATAAAACCTGTTTACTTGGGGTATGTCACACGCATACGCATTGTAAAACGAGACTAAGGATCTGGGCCTTCGGGTTAATGATAGCGAAAAGGTGACTTGCTATACATTGGGTCAAGGGCTTTATTTGAGGGTAGTCAGGGGTCGCAGCTGCGACCTCTAGCTTGCTCCATGCTACTCCTAGCACTTCCTTTTAGACGCCTGGCCTCCGACAAGGCAAACGTTTTGCCCCCTCTGAGGCCAGGGGTGGCAAAGGAAGTAGCAGGGAGCCAGCTTGAGGTTGCACCTGCGACCAGGGCTGGACTGGGAACAGAAACCGGGACTGGTAAACTGCTCAGCCGGGCGCCCCTGGGGTAAGGGGGAGTGCAGCTGAGCAGTTTGCGAGGTCCGGTTTCAGCCGATTTTGTTACAGTTGGCCGATATTGCCGACCCCCAGTAACAAAAACGACCCCCCAGGGGACCAAAACCGGCCCCCACCCTAGCGGCCTACCGGGGAAACGCCCGGTGCTCGCTATGGCCATTCCGGCCCTGCCTGCAACACCCGACTGCCCCCAAATGACATCCATGATTGGGTGCCTCCTGGACCCAAGGATGACTCGCTGGAAGAATAGCTTATTAAAGTGGCTTCTAGCTGACGAACAGCATATGAAAATTATGCCAAGGGATGAAAAGGTTACAGAGGACCTTGCTGAATAGGTGGAAATATCTTAATAAAGATATCTGATCCTCTAAATAGGAGACCACCTTGAATAGGGTGCAGTGCCTGAGGAAATGGTGTTTTAGATCCATTTAAAGGAAATGGGATACTGGCATAGCTATGGTGTCTCAGTTTTATGCTTGTAATGTGTAACTGTATAGTAAGGATTTCTTTTAGATTTTTGTGACAATGTGTATGACCTTTGATACAACCTCAATGACAAGATTATTTTTTCAAAAGATTCAGTTGCACTTATAAGTTAGCTAAAATGTGCAGGTGTCTGTTTCTTATGGTTCTGAAATGCCACAGATAGTCATATCCACACAGGTGAACGCAGGCAGCTCTTCCTGCTCCCTTGTGCTATGCATCTGACAAAAATATTCCAATTAATTCCCAGACGTACGGTCATTCAAGCCCTAGTCAGCAGCAGACTTGACTACTGCAACTCACTCTATGTCGGAGTCCCCAACCACCTTCTACATCACCTTCAAGACCATCCAGAATACCGCTGCTAGACTCGTCCTGGATCACGAGCACCCACATCACACATCACCTCAGAGATCTCCACTGGCTGCCAATACACAAATTCTGCCAATTCTAACTCATCACACAGCAAAGATCTGGAAAACCCTGCCTCTTCACCTCAGGAAATCACCATCACTGCCTCAATTCAGGAAGGACCTTAAGACCTGGCTCTGAGACTGAACCACACCGCCTCCGGCAGACCAGCTGTCGTCCCCCACCCCAGCGCCTGGGACCCTTACGGGTGAGTAGTCGAGCTTCACAAGTAACCTGATTGATTGAAACATGAATACAAGGCAATGCCCAGCATTGCACGGCTTATATCAACTGCTTCCTCCACTTTCATCAGTCCTCCAGACAGCTACGGCCTGCCTCACTCTCTTGCACACCCCCCCCCCCCACATCTGCAAAAGCAGAGCAGGAGGCCTAGCCTTCTCCTACCTTGCATCCAAAACGTGGAAAGACCTCCCTCTGTATATTAGGGCCTCATCATCACTACTGGAATTCAGAAAGAAACTGAAGATCTGGTTCTTCAACTAAAACCCTGCAGACAACCTTCACACCTGCGCCGGTCCCAGATACTCCTCGGGTGACACAAATCTTGAGAACACAACATAACATCTCTGTGCCAGTTATATAGAAATAGGTGTTGCCTGTCTCTATGAAGTAAGATGTGCTCATAGATTCAGAGGGCTGGTCATAAATTAAGGGGGTTATCTTTTATTGTTTGTGTAAGAGACAACACTCTAGATTGGTTATATGTTAATAGACCCATGGGTCTGTCTCTTGGACCTGCCTCTCATAGTGTCTATCCCTCAGAGTGTAAGATGTTACTGCAGTGTTTTCGCGTTAATAACTGTAATGAGATGCAACTTGTGATGTCCGTCATGTCTCTGTGCTGGTTTTATGTTAAAAGGAGTGGAGCTATTGTTTGTGCTGTTGGAGCTGTCTCTATGAGGAGTACAAGTTAGTATTTGCAGGAAATCTCTCTTATTGTGTCAGGCATAACACTGTGTTCATAGGTTTGGTGTCTGAGATGTACCTCTTTGCTGGATACTAAATTAGTGGTTATAATTAGGGCTCCCTGTTTTCTGTTTTGACTGATTTTTACAGATAAATACAGACAGAAAACTTGTATTTTCTTGTCTGTATTTATTTTTAAATGTGGATAAAAATGGAAATTGGGTTGCTTGGCAATGACTGCAGGGCCAATAGCTGTGTGAATGGATAGGTAAAGGGATTAAAAAGGAAAGGAATTTTAGTAAAGAGGTTTTAACACCAGTAGAAATGCACAAGGTTGATACTGAAATGTGCATATTTTCATATAAGTACATTGATTTATCTTATGCGGGTGTTCACCTGGCAGGGATTTAAGCATGAGTGCATATTTAGCGGTTAAGTAAATATGGAAATATACTCATTTCAGCTTAATTTTTCCACAAACCGCAAAATAAATATGGATAAATACAGATAAAATTAACAACAAATAAATATGGATAAATACAGACGGAAATGTCCCAAAAAAAATACCGTACAACTGGAGCCCTAGTTATAATTGGTTATTGGAATTAATCTAGTGCTTTCAAGGAAACCATCCCATGTATTCACCTAAGTTTCTTTGTAGTAGATAAAATGAACAGGGCTTAGATGTGATTACTTGTTGGGGTATGTGAGTTCATGCAGAGGGTTGGTGAGTTAGCATTTTAATACATAATAAATTAGCTAGATGGGATGCAGGGGTATTATTTACAGAAGAGTTTTTATGATCCTTAAAAAGAGGTGTGGGAAATTTGTAGAAACGCATTAACGGAGGCAGAGGCAAGCACGTGATAGAGTAGGATTTGTTCAGAGAGGGGAAGTAGGAAAATGTCATTGAAGGAAAACAATAAGAAGTTCTAAGTTCATTTTGGTTTTAGCGATATAGAGGAGGCCTTTTCACATAGCATGCAATCTAAAGATGCAACCCTGTGGAAACAAACAACATTATTTGCATGCAATGCTGTGCTCTATTAGATATTGTTTTTTTTTTCTTTTTTCAAAAATAATTACCTGGCCACCAGTTTTGGACCTGCTAGTAACTCATGCAGATTTGGAAATACAACGCATCATGTCATTGCATTTTACTTTCACAGTTGCATTCATTCAACCTAATTTCAAACATCCTTTCATTTTTCTTGAAGCATGAAAAGAATACACATTTCATTCATTTATACATTCCTCATGAATAAATGTTAATAAACACATAAAAAAAACTGGACAAATCAAAAACTTAAACATGACGACAATAAATTCAAATCTAACGATTAATTCAAACAATTATATCAGTCGGTGATTCAAACAATGCCTGTAGGCGCTGTGACATTGAGTATTATTCAGTTTGTTGAGCACTTCAAACAGGTATACTGTGGGGACAACTTTCTCTGGAAGTGATTTGCTCTCGGGGTATATTTTATGTAGTGGCACCCTCTCTAGAGCTTCAATTATGTGGATCCCTCGCAGGCAAAATATTAGCGTGCCGACGCGTTTCCCATCCCCCTCTACCTCAGGGGATTATCATCAGGGCTTAGACACGGTGTAATCTTATCCTCTTTGCTGAAATTAAATCTCCTAATAGTATCCTCTTAGACACTGGAGTCTTCGTGTTTACTTGCGATGACTCCCACCTTGTATCCTTATTTGCAATTTAAATTGAGCCAAAATACTTCATTGAGGGCTTTACATTCCACCTTGTGAATGTTGTAATCCTTTTTCAGGGGATTTCTGGCTCTTCTTAACAGGTTATGACTTCCTGATGGAAATTTAGGCGATATTCTTCAAGCTTCACTTGGAAAATGGCATCTCTCCACAAACATTCATCACTATTAGATATTGTGACAGGCACTAGATTCAGATGGACTGCTCAAATACCACTAGAGCACCATTTCAGCAAGAACAGATTGTGAGCAAAGGGGTGGAAGCGTAACTTAATGACTGGATGCTGATATTGGGAACTATCTAGAGATGTACACAGTACTTGAAAGAAGCACTAACCTTGTGATCGTAACAACATTACAAAATATATGGGGTAAATAATGCAAACATTGAAAGGAGATTCTGCACGTGCTGAAGCAGATGCCTTTTGCTGTTCACCCTTAAAGTTTGGCTCACAATATGAAAGGGGATCCATTTGGATGCCCTGGTTCAGCAAGGCACTAGAAGAGGGGGGAGAAGAGAATTCATTCCGGTGGGTGGGAGCTGGTGATCCAGACACGGTAGTGAGAGGGGCGGAGACAGGACCACCTTTAGATGGTCACGTGCACTTTGTTAGCATGAGGCTGCCGAGGAGTTTTTCCTGAGCACTCTCCTGGGGTAGATGGTAGGGTGAGGGTGAAGGTGGGGCTGCTGTTTCTATGGTTCAAGTTGAGGTAGTTACTTGGCCAGGCCTGTTCTTTTGTCTGTCTGAAGTTGCTGTGTCAGGAAGGTTGAGGTGAAGAGATTTCACATCTCCTTGTGCCTCTGTTGTGGTTACTCCTGCACTGGAGCCAGCTGTGCTCTCAGCTGTGAGAGCATCCTTTACACAAAGGTTGTGTCTGGGGAACAGGAGCTCACCTAAGAAGGACAATTGAAAGAGAATAACTATAAACTCGTTCTACAGCGGGGATAATGGACCCACTCTCTACATTGCTATTGGCAGAATCGAGCAAGTACACAAACATGGCTTAAAATGCAAGGCCGAGAAGTAAGGTGTGTTCACCAATATAATCGGATTCAGCTGTGACTCTCTCGTTAGTTATGCAACAGGAATCCTCCACATTTACTTCTGTGTAATTTCCTTTCAGTTAATTTGCTTATTTAGAAAGTCTTTTTTAGTAGCATAAAATGAACTTTGAATAAAAACAGAGTAGGCCTGTTAATTACCTCGCTTCTGTAGCAGGTTAGGGGTCCTGCTTACTAGAACACACCCGAATGTACACCCACCACATCCTCTGGCCAAGCTTGGCCAGAGGGGTTAAATAAAAGTGGGTAAACTGCTCGTGGTCTCACTCTTACACTGCATTCCTGTCTGAGTGTGCTAATTATTGGAATTGTAAACGTGGGGCCCATACATATGAGGTGCAGACAGAAATAAGATAGTCCTCAACACTGACGACGAAGATGGGATGCGCTCCAGGGCACCCTGAAACCACTGCGCAGTGGGTGGAAGACTACAGTGACGGATGGCATTTGTAAAGAGCCAGCTCATGCGATCCTGATGACCCCGCACCTATGCGAGGAGCTGTGGCAGGCAGGCCACACCCATTACAAGCCGAACTCATAGCCAGCGTGAAAACCGGATTGCCGCCTCAGCTATTGGCGTACCTTCCTTCTCCCTATCCACCAAGCGGAGGTCGAATCAAGCGTTGGCGCCACCCACGGACGAGGAAGCAGCGGGTCGCCCAGGATGATCGCGAAGGAAAGGCCCTGCTACTACCAGCAAAGCCCACAGTGAGTAGAGGCTCGTAGTGTTTAGCCCGGCAACGGGCTAACCCAAGTGGGTACAGTTTGTGGGGGCTTCTAGCCACACCCCCCTTGTGTGTGCAAGCAGTGGGATGGCCCTGCGTCCGCTCGGGCGTCACGCTGCTGTGTGAATAAAAGCCCCGGGCTCTGGGCGTGGCGTCAGAGCAGAAGCCGGCCACTGTAACTACAACACGTGTGCTGTGCCATTATTTATAAGGCCTACCAGAACATCACATTGGCGACGAGGTGGTCTCTCCATCCCGCCGGGTGCACCCAAGCCTCACCGCTGCACTGGGGAACTGCCGACATCGGGCCACCCCCGCCTGTGGCCTAATTTATCTTGTGGCACCTGTGTGCGCCCAACGCCTGCCTCCTACTCCGGCATTGCCGCGACGTGCTGGGCGGCCGCTTCTGCGCCGGCTCCCTGCTGTAGCCGTCTGTGCCTGCCGCCCGCCTTTCCTCCCACTGGCGGAGCGTGCGCGCGCACCTCCTGCGGTGGCCCCCGCTGTCTCCCGGCCCGTCGGCCGCAATGCGCATACAGGTGAGTGCGCACCCGCCCCAGCAACCGGCCTGCCCTGTGCCCGGCAGCGTGTACGGAGCCGCTCTCCCTCCTCAGCGGCCCCCCACCTAGCGTCTGGCTCGCCCCAGCATCAACGTCTGCAGGAGCAGGCCTCCGGGCCCCACCTTCTACTTTCCGCACGCATTTCGCGTGACACGGACCTCCGGCCCCCTCCCATTCCTCACGCTTTTCGCGTGGTATTGGTGGGCCCGTTTCTGCCTAACTGGGAACTCTTCCAGCGTGCCTCCTACGGCCCCCTGGTGTCGAAAATTAGCGTAACGCCTACCAGCCATTCGCCCCAAGCCAGGAGCTCGCCTTCTGCGAAGTAGCCTTCCAGCTGTCGTCGCCCAGGCCCGTCCGCAGCTGCCATGACCTCCGTACGTTCCCTGGAACCGTTCACGATCACTGGCCCACCGCCATCGCAGGCTGCAAGGTGGAAGAAGTGGGTGGAACGTCTGGAGAACTTCTTTGAGGCAGCAGAGATCGCGGGCCGCGGCGGCGCGCCATGCTATTGCACCTGGGAGGAGAAGCCATCCACGACATCGCAAAGGAGGTCAGAGAGGACGGCCCGCCCAGAAACTATGCCAAGATGCGCAACGCAATTACCGCATACTTCGAGCCCTTCGCCAGCGCCGACTATGAGAGGTTCTTACTCCGCCAAGCCCGCCAGTTCCCAGAAGAATCCGTTGACGTCTTTTATGCGAGGCTGAAGAAACTAGCAAGCACGTGCACCCTCCCTGATGCCCAAGACGAGATCCACGCCCAGTTCATACAAGGCTGCGTGTCTTCGAAACTGCGCGAAAGGGTGTTGGAGGAAAACAATATGACCATGAGGGACATCCTCAGGCTCGGACGGTCCAAGGAGCTGTCCAAGGCCAGAGCCGCGCATATGGAGGCCAAGCCTGCCGTAGTAGTCAAGACAGAGCCGGTGTGTGCCCTCCAGACCGACACCCCGGATGCCTGTCCGAAGCAGCCCCAGCGAGGGACTCCTAAACCAGCCCAGTCATAGCGCGGCCACGCCTGTGCATGGTGCGGAGGCCGGACGCCTCACAAAGGAGCTGGCCCAGCGCAGGGCAAAGTTTGCAGCGCCTGCGGGAAAGTCAATCACTTCGCGAGTGTGTGCCGGTCAACACCGAAGAAGAAACAAAATGGCCTGCCCAGGAGGGTAAGGACAGTGGAACTGCTCCCGAACAGCCCCACCAGCAGCGACATGGACAATGACGAAGCCGACACTGCTTCCATACATGTCGTCCGGATGCTCAACACCCTCGCAGCCACGCCGTCTGCAGCACCCATGTGCACCATCAACATACAGGACCAGGTGGTACCAGCTCTAATCGACACAGGCATGACAATCAATATAATGGCTGCCAGCGTATTTTGGACACTGACGAACGCCCCGGCACTACATCCCACTAGAGTGCAAGTGTACGCCTACGGCACCACCCGTCCACTCCGCCTGTGTGGAATGTTCCGAACAGACCTATCCCATGATTCCACCCATCTGCAGACCAAAATCTATGTATCTCAGGAAGGTTCAGGATTCCTAATGGGATGCCGGACGGCGCAAGACATGGGACTGATCCATTTTGCCCTCACGGTCTAAGCCCACAGTCTCGATCCCCTGGTGCAAGAATTCACAAACCTGTTTGACGGAATCGGGTGTTTAAAGGGACCAGCCGTTCACCTTCACATAGACAAATCAGTCGCCCCAGTGGCCCTCCGGCACCAACGCATCGCATTCCACCTGCGACCCAAGGTAGAAGCAGAACTACGAGTACTTGAACGAGCAGGGATCATTGAGAGAGTGAGCGGCCCCACCCCATGGGTGTCACCCATCGTGGTGGCAAAGAAACCAAAACAGCCAGACGCAGTGAGAATTTGCGTAGACGTGCGCATTCCCAATCTCGCTATCAAGCGTGAACGCCACCTAACGCCCACGATAGACGACATCATTGGGGAGCTATCTGGTTCGAAATGGTTCTCAAAGATGGATCTGCGGTCAGGATACCACCAAATCCGCCTACACCCGGATTCACGCCCGATTACCATCTTCTCTACTCACGCCGGACTCTGGCATTACACCCGGCTCAATTTCGGAATATCAAGTGCCGCAGAAGTTTTTCAAAACATCATCCAGAACATCTTGCAACTGCTAGAAGGAGTCCTAAATGTCAGTGACGATATCGTAGTCCACGCACCTACCTTAGACGAGCACATCCGGCGCCTCCAATCGGTGTTTGCCTGACTCCAAGAACGAGGCCTGACCCTCCACCTGGAGAAGTGCGACTTCCTGCGGAAGGACATTAGTTTTTTTGGATACCGCTTCTATGACCAAAGGATAGGCCCGGATCCAGAAAAAGTAAAGGACATTCACGAAGCTCCCGCCCCAACATCGGTGACAGCCGTCCGCAGTTTCCTCGGAATGGTCACCTACTGCAGGCGGTTCATCAAGGACCTGGCAGATCCTACCAGCCCCCTTCGCGACCTCATCAAGTCCACCGCCACCTGGGAGTGGGGCCCGGAACAACAGAAGTCCTTCCGCAAGACCAAAGCGGCCCTGTCAGCAGACACAACACTCGCCTACTTTGACCCTAAGAATGAGTCGCAACTGGTGGTGGACGCAAGCCCAACAGGACCAGGAGCCGTTCTAGCCCAGCAGCAAGCCTGCGGAGAGGAGACCCCCATTGCCTACGCAAGCAGGACCCTTACGCCAACAGAACAGCGTTACTCACAAATTGAGAGAGAGGCCATCGCAATCCTGTGGGGGTGTCGGCATTTTCACATCTACTTGTATGGACACCTGTTCGTGGTAATAACAGACCACAAGCCTCTCATCGCACTGTTTCATGGATCCTCCACTCGCCCTCCTCCCCGAATCGAGAAATGGGTGCTCCAACTCCAGGAATTCCAATTCACCGTGGAATATCGACCCAGCACCCTGAACCCCGCCGACTTCCTGTCCCGACATGCCCGTCCAGTCACTGCAGCGGAAGCAGCGCAAGCTACTGCTACGGAGGAGTACGTACGAATGATTGTAGAGAGGTCCAGGCCGCTGCCTATCTCTCTGAACGAAGTTGCGCGAGCCACCAAAGATGATGATTGTTTACAAATCACCATTCAGGCTATCGCCTCTGGAAACTGGAAACCTCTCCAAAGCCCTGCTTCTTTCTGGACTCCTGGAGCCCAAGCAACGTTGAAAGCATTACACCAAGTCAGCAACGAACTGTCAGTCTCTTCGGAAGGGTGCCTCCTGAGAGGCCCTCGCCTGGTGCTAACGGACTGCCTCACCCAACAAGCAGCCCTCCTAGCTCACGGTGCGCATCAGGGCATAGTGAAGTCGAAGAACCGCCTTCGGAGCAAACTCTGGTTCCCTGATCTAGATCGGATCGTGGAAGCCATCGTCCAGAGTTGCCCTGTGTGTCTGGCAACCAGTCTGCCTGACCACCCAGCTCCAGTAATCACTGAAGAGGGGCCGACGTCCCTGTGAGAATGAGCCAGCACGGATTTTGGTAGCCTCCCAGGCGGAAAGTACATGTTCATCATTGGTGGAAGACTTCTCATGGTATCCAGAGGTGGAGATCCTGTCTTCCACCGCCGCCTTGGAAGTCATACCGAAATTGGAAAAAATCATCGCCACCCATGGCCTCATCTGTGAGCTGCGCACGGACAATGGTCTGCCTTTCAATGGCGCTAATCTAGGCGAGTACCTGCTGTCTCACAGTATCAAGCATCGACGCATAACCCCAACGTGGCCCCAAGCGAATGGAGAAGTCGAGCGGCTAATGAGGACACTGAACAAGACTATCCAGATATCTCTAGCGGACGGTCAAAGTCTGGAGCTAGCCCTCTATCAATTCCTGCGCGTACATAGACTGATGCCCCACTGCACGACAGGAATCCCTTCAAGCCGCCTCTGTTTTGGCAGGGTAGTCACAGATACCATTCCACACCACCCAACGTGGGCAGCATCTCCAGCCCCACCAAACCGATCCATGGAACGAAGAAGAAAAACAAATGCAGAAGCATCCCGCCGGAGAAGAGCCATGGACAGTCCTATTGAGGTTGGCGATCGAGTGCTGGTAAAGGATCGTCACCAAAGGGGAAAATTCCGACTGCCTTTCGAACTGGACCCTTGGACCGTGGTGCACATCAATGGTACCATGGTCACCACATTCCGGTGGGGAGAAAAAGTCACGAGAAATGTGTCATTCTTCAAAAGAGTCCCAGTGGATGAAGACGGAGAATTCCCGAAGCCGAGAGAGAACCACCAGGACACTTCGCAGGGTCCAAGGGAAGCGTCTAGAGATGATCCGCCGCCCAGAACCTCCTGCCCAAGGAGCGCCCCCACCACGCAAGACCAGGAAGACGCCCCGTTGCAAGGAGCACAGAGCAGCCAAGACACAGCAGAGAGAGACTGTTCGGAGGACATGTTCCAAACCCCGTCGAGCAGGGGCAGTCAGGGCAGGTATCACCTGCGGCTCTGTCCACGACCATCCCAGGCGTACCGAGACTTTGTTGTCCGCTGCCGGCCAAGGAAGTAGGACGGTCCTGTATACCAGTCAAGACCAAGTAAGACTGTTCCATTTTGTTTTCGTAACTTACAGAGACTGCATTTCTAGGTAAAGGAGAAATGTAGTGTTTAGCCCGGCAACAGGCTAACCCAAGTGGTTACAGTTTGTGGGGGCTTCTAGCCACAACCCCCCCTTGTGCATGTAAGCAGTGGGCCGACCCTGCGTCTGCGCGGGAGGCACGTTGCGGTGTGAATAAAAGCCCAGGGCTCTGGGCGTGGCGTCAGAGCAGAAGCCGGCCACTGTAACTACAGCACGTGTGCTGTGCCATTATATATAGGGCCTACCAGAACATCACAAGGCTCAAGCCCCACCTGCCGCTCAGCAGAAAACGTATTCCCAAGCTTGCTACGCATACAAAACGTTCATCACCAGCTCTTTCGCGTGAGCCCACCCCATACTAGGAGGAAAACAGTGAGCAAAAGCAAATAAGCATTGACTCCCACATGCTGACGAAAGGTGAAAGTGAAACCAGAGTAGAAAGCGGCATAACAATAACTCTGAGACAGTGCACAACTTGGAACATGATGGTAACATGGCTGATGGAGTAAATGCAGCCCAACCCCCAAGACAGACCCTTCCACAACACGCACTCATGGGGGTACTGCCACCATTCAATGAAATTGCAGACCCGTCAACCGTGCCACTTCAATAGAAGAAATGGATTGGGCGGCTGGACAACTATTTCATTATGAAGCGGGAAAATGATGGCGCCATCGAATGATCACTGCTCCTACACTATGCCGGGATGACATTTGCAAATTATATGAACACTTAACCGACACCAGCTCAGCCACAGACTATGACATAAAGGCAGATGCCAAGTGGGTTTCGAGCCATCAAGAAGAGGAGGCATACCGGAAAATCAAGGGCGCACTCCTCAACAACGCAACACAAGTGTATTTTGACCCAGAAAATTACACCGAACTGCTGGTAGGTGCCAGCCCGGTAGGTCTGAGAGCCATCCTTGCTCAGGAACAAGAACCAGGTCAGTGGGTGGCGTTGGCGTCGGCTAACAAGGCACTGATGCCGACTGAGGTGCGCTACGCACAAATTGAGTCAGAGACCCTGGCAATCAAGTGGGGGTGCGGACATTTTCACCTTTACTTAAGCAACCAACCATTTAAGGTCATCACAGACTACCAGCCTCTCGTCCTGCTGTTTCATGGGTCAGCCCCCCCCCCCCTCCAGGATTGATAGAGGGGCCATCCAGCTACATCATTACTAAATGGAGGTGATCTACAGACCGGGATCTAAAATCCCTGCCAATTTTCACTCTCACCCCCTGTACACCCAAGCGCCACCTGCCTTAGGGCTTTGAGCCTGGAGGACATGAAAGAGGCTGCAGAGACAGATTACGTCATCAGCCGAGTGAGGGCTGCCATCCAGAATGGCATGTGGCAAAACTTCCTTCAAGATGCCAGCGACTGGCCAGGAGAGGACAAAGAAAGTCTGACGAAGATGTGGAGGGTGCAAGATGAATTCAGCACATCCCAGGATGGAATCCTTTTGCGAGGGTCTCGTATTGTCATCCTGACTGCCCTAAGATGCTATGCGACCCAGATGGCACATGGGGAAATCAAGGTACTGCGAAGATGAAATCACGGATGAGAGAGAAGGTGTGGTTCCCCGGACTGGAGGAGGTGGTCTGTAAGTGCCCAGTGTGCTAACTGACAAGCGCCCTGGAGAAGTAATCACTGAAGAGCCATGCATGGTACCGTGTGCCCAGCTTGGTCTCTTGATTTCAAGAGTTTCTCCAATGGGAAAGTCACTCTAATCCTGAGGGATATATAGTCCAAGTACCCCATGGTAGAGGTAGTAGGCTCAACAGTGTTCACTCATGTCGCTCCCCTCCTTGAGATGACATTCGCTATCTTCGGCCTACCACAGAGATCAAGAATGACAATGGACCACTGTTCCAAGGCGCAGAATTTGGAGAATTCCTCAAGCATTACGGAATACCTCATTGCCGCATTTACTTCCCAATGGTCTTAAGCAAACGGCGAGATCGAACGTTTCATAAGCACTTTGAATAAGTCACTCTGTATCGCCACAACTGAACAGGCCAACCCTGAGCGACACCTTCTGTCATTTCTCACAGAGTATCGTGGAACGCCTCACTGCATGACTTAGCAGACCCTGTTGACCCTAATGTTTAATGGACCTCGCCGGGATACCATTGCCACATGCCTAAGATGGGTAGCGCCACCTCATGAAATACTGGAAACCCAAGCATGCAGCGAGCGGCGCAATGCCCTCCTGAGCAAGAGCCGACGAGCAAAGATGAGCTCCCTCCTACTACCTTGGACCAAGTTATTAGCAAGAACCGCAAGCCCAAGTGGAAGTTTAGGATGCCATTTGAGCCAGGGATCTGGACAGCCTGGAGAAGTGACAGAACTATGGTGACTGCGAGAAAAGGGCAGGAGACAATAGCTAGAAACATCTCTTGGTTTATGAAAATTGAAGTCTCGCCCCAACACTTGAGTCAAGCTGATGGTGAAGAGGAAGCTGACTGATCGGGGTGTGAAGAAAACAATGAGATGGACGGAGACCCTGCGGATCGGAGGCCATCTGATGCTACCCAGTCCAGCTCCCCAGCTGAGATTCACACAGCCGCACTCAACACCCGCAATACAACCTCCAACCCAACCCTCACCCCAGCCAGAGGCTCAAGGACTTTGCATGTCACGTTAAATTAACATTGACATTCAAGACTGAGTTGGGAAGGGATGTAGCAGGTTAGCGGTCCTGCTTACTAGAACACACCCGGATGTACACCCATGACATCCTCTGGCCAGGCGTGGCCAGAGGGGTTAAATAACAAGCATTTACAATGCAACGGTTTCGCCTTTGGAAAAGTTTGAGCTATCGGCATTGTAAATGACAAAATGTGTATTTATGTGTTGGTTTTGAAAACAGATAAATAAATGGCATTGGCATTTACATTGCCAATAGCTCTAACCTTTCCAAAGGCGAAACCGTTGCATTGTAAATGCTTGTTCTCAAATGTTGGTGACTATTCACTGTTATTGCCAAACCTAAAAAACGAGGTAATGTGTGTTTTTACAGTCATTGAATGGAACTGGTTATCTGTCCAAAATAAAGCGTGCTCTTTACTTCGATAAACAAACATTCACATGTGTTTTGAAGGAGATTTAGACACTCCTAGTAGCAAAAGTGCACATTCCCTCGCCACCAAACTTGGACAAATGGCCAAAAAATGTCTTTTTCGAAATAACAGACAACGAAATACGTGGAAGGCACATACAGTCATTGTCATGCCCTCCTCGTGACAGTTGTGGCTTTTAAGCAGGACATATGCTTCTAAACTAGAAAACAGCACAGGGAAGCCAACACAATGCATAAATCACACACTAAAGGAAACTTGTCTGTAATTTCTTTGTACACATGGGAACGCATACTCCAAAACGTATTGGGAAGTTCTGTTTCTTCTCAGGGTGGCATGTCGGGGCTCTTGCACGAGGGGTGCCAGTGCTTCTGGGGTCTGACCCCTGCCATGGCAGTAGGCCCCTGGGTAACATGCCTGCGAGGCTGCTCTTAATTCTCAACTACTTATGAAAACGTGCTGTTTGTGTGTGCCCATTCACATTCTTCAAGTCGGCCAGACAGTGGCACATTCCACACAGTCAATAAACACCATCCGTGCCTTCAGACATCTTAACGTAGGTACCCAGGACACCTTCGCAAATAGGTCCAATTTAAAGAAATCAGGTGGGCACCAGAAATATAGCGAATACATGTGTAACTTGCACTAGAGGAATCTAGAAATGCACAATGTTCTTTGCGAGCCAGGGGTATTGTCACAGGTAACAGTGAGAAGCTAACCCGGCAATCAACATCCTTGGCACAGCACTAATCAGCTTTTACAACAACCAAACTGCCACAACCTGGGCAAGATGTGTCCAAGGGATTTTACGCATTGGGGGTCTACGTGGAAATACAAAAGTGTCCGTATTCTGAGACAATAGTGTATTCTTGACACATCTGAAGGGTGACGTGCTGCAGACACCTTCAACTCGATGCACTGAGGCTGTGAGCAAAATGGCCTGTCACTATCAATAGTGTGTGAAAGGTACATACACTGCAAGAAGAAGAGAAAGATGTCAGCAATCGCCTCCCGAAACAAATGTGTGGGTTTGTGAGCATTTGCCCTGGGAAAGAAAGGGATGTGAAAGCGGCAAGTCCAAGTAATTGCTGAAGCACTCTCTAACAATAACTAGTTGTCTTGCAGTGTTCTGGTCATTACATATAACGGGCAGCCGTTTGTGTAAACACAGATAATTCTTTCAGTTACTGCAACAAAACCTGAATCACACATAATAACTCTCCCCCCCCAGGCCCACAACTAACAGGTTATTCGATGAATTGCCCCCACAACGTCACCGTTTGTGGTATTTCTGCTCTTTCTTACTGACACGCCAAGCGACCAGGTAGGGGTATTTTACAAACTGCACCTTCTGCAGGCTTAAGGCATCCCTGCTTCCATCCGTGCTCGCTGCCTTCAACCGGAGGGCGCGCACTAGCCTCTGAGCTGCTCAACCTTAATTAAAACTGAAAAGCAGCGGGGAGATTTGCAGAACCCGGAATGCCCTGGTCTGAAAGGACTTTTTTCTCCTTTGATGGAATCCCAACTGGGGGGGTTGAGGTAGCGGGGGAGGGTGGGTTGCAGACCCGTGTGCCTCAGAAGCCGTTATTGGAGTGGCAGTTCCTATTGCAGGTAAACTCCACATTGAGGGAGGCAGGTAGGTCCCGCGTAATAAACACCATGCAACATGCAGCTCGCAGACCCATCTGCCATTATTATAGCCTCTGGCGACGTGTATGTCTTTGCCACCATTAAAGTCTTAACAGGGTGTGATACCGTCCATCTAACCAGTTTAAGAAACATTATACAGATGTTAACATTCCAAAATCAAGCTGTACACTTTTTGCAGTTGTGCACTCTCAATATAGAATTTTCTTTAAGTGGTCATGAACATTTTAAATAGTCACTCCCATCTCCAGTACTGTTTAAAGAGTATATGATTTCCTGCTGGGCAGCCCCGGCACGTGACGGCGTCCGTGGCGATAAGAAAACTACAGACGTGGGGAGGAGGGACGGTGCTGCGATTTAAACAGCCAGCCAGCTCCTTGCTTAATGAAGATGCCAGCCTTAATTAGAGAGCCATGGAAAAGCCGAACGAGCGCGGGGGAAACAGCAGAGCGCCGGAGCCCCGGGCCCAGCAGCGGGAGCTGCCCTGCAACAAGACACCCTTTGTCCTGCCGCGTCCCAGGGGGCCTCACTCCCCCTCGCCGCATTTTTTCTGGAATGGGGGCCGGGGTGCAGGCGTCCAGACTCACAAGGGCAGGCAGCTAATGGCTACGCTGCTTCGAGAGGGTGGTTGAGGGAGGTGATTCGAGCATCCCTATGTATTTTAACATTTTTAAGAAGCGCTATGAACCCTTCCTCTAGCACTGTCTGCAGCCCGGTATGTGCTGAGACTGGCGTGACGGATGATACCTTCTGAGAGTTGACAGAACTCCAAAACCCACTGTTTCCGGTTCTACGAGAGAGGTGGGGGGGACGGGGGGAGAGCGCGACGGAGGAGGGCAGAGGGAAGTGGGGGGTAGGCGAGCGGAGCCAAGCAGTTCCTGAAAGACACGGACAGCGGGATGGGGGCAGGATACGACCACACGGGATCGGGAGGCACGCAAAGACGTAAAACAAACAGGGAGACGACATGAGACGGGGTAGACGTACGAAAAGAAAATTATAAACAAATTTCTGCTTACCTGATCGAAAATACAAAGTACTTCCTGGCAACTTCAATCGTGCAGCCCACTCTTACAAAGGACACTTCAAAAAAAGACCAAAACATGCCGAGACCAAAAAAAAAAAAATAACATCCGCCCACCGCCGCAATGACGCACGAAAATGGGCGGGATGAGTAAAAATCGCAGGAACGCCCACGAATCTGCTCGGGGAATGAGTGACGCATCTCTGTTCCAAAGGCTAGCCTCCATTTATGGAGCTAGCCAATGGGACAGAGACGCGGGACAAAGCCCATAATTGTAAAAAAAAATTTTCACCTGCGCGAAACGCTGCTGCGCAGCTGTTCGCCAGGCGAAACCTAAAAAGGGGTAGCCCGCTCATGGTCTCACTCCCACACTGCATTCCTGTGTATGTGCTAATTATTAGGGGTTGTAAACGTGGGACCTATACATAAGGGATGCAGGCAGCAATAAGGTACCCCGCAACACCTTCCATCAATCACCAGCATACACGTAAAAAGTCATTAAAAAGAATGACTTATTTAGCCATGCACTACTGCATAGTTCCGCTGATATAACCGTCATTCCAGCCGACAAAATATTTTTTTAAATAAAAAAAAATACACCTTCACCCAAAACCTGACGTTACTTACATACATGAAAAGTTAACTGACTCTTTTTGCTAAAATGAACAAAACGGTGCACACGTATTTAACTTGCTGCTTCAAAAATATTTTCTCTGCTACGAAAATACACATCTAACTTTTTCATTATCATTACGGCATGTAATAAAAATAATAGGGAACTATCATGATCTGGTAAGATTCACTAAAAAACTGATGGTGCATGCTGGGACCGGAGAACTCTGACAGCGATATTGACCTCTAAGATCCCTGGGACAATTTGGTGCACATTATGCACTTTGTAATGTGCACTCTGTTCTTTGTTGTTTTAGGCCCTTTATATTTTGCACATTATGTGTTCTATAAGGTGATTGTGCACCGGAGGTGTGCTCTATGAATAAATACATTACTCAAGATAGGCACCATACAGGCCTCTTACCTATTCTGAAGCAGGGGATGGTCAGCGCTAGCCGGAGGGCTCTGTTCATGGACGCACAGGACAGGTAGGGGGTATTCCTCATTTTCCAAGTCCTGGCTGAGGTGCTGGAGCCCGGGCATTTATTACTATGTATGGCTCATTGTACAAATGCCTCTCAGTGTATATATCCGCCCCAAAATATGCATTAGAAATTACAACATTAGAGCTCAATTGAAGACAATGGAGTTGCTCTGGGCCTGTAGTGGCTGGTATAAGCCTTCTTCTCCAACATTCCAATGTTTGTCTTCATCTTTCTCCCTTTTTAATTTACAACATTCTACCCCTAGTGGGTGGATTATTCTTACAGCCATATAGCCCTTCTGCCTCAGGCTATAGCAATTGTTAACAGCAATTTCCCTCAATATAGTCCCTCGCCTATGGCTTGGGCCTAAATATGCGACGTTACAACGCATGCGATACATCGCATGCCATTACATTGCAGTCGTTACAACGACTGTGTTGTTACATCGCATACCATTAAAACACAAGTCGTTACAATGTCTTGCTGTAGGGGGCACTGGATGTTGGAACAGTATAATTTACTATTCCAACTCCAGTCTGTGCAACAGTAGGGAAGGTGTTGGATTTTAAATCCAACACCTTCTGCCCCCTACAGCAAGTCATTGTAATGACTTGCGTTGTAATTGTTTGCGATATAACAACGTGGTCGTTGTAACTACCGCGTTGTAATGGCATGCGATGTATCGCATGCGATGTAAACAATGTCTCCCCTTGGGCCTATAACTTGGGTTCAGGGCCTTTAACAAGCGGTGCAGCCCTTAGCAGTGGGTTATAAGGCTATATTAAAACTTTATTAAAAAAGGGTACCATACTTGAATCTAGTGAATGGAACAGAAGTCATTTCTGTAAGGACATGGAAGCATTGCCAACCATTTTCATGGAGGCTGCTGTACAGGAGGAGGGGTGGTCACTCGTGAAACCTTTCACATTCTCATTTGTTGACTTATTTTCTTTGACTTTGTCCACTTTTGTGACTTTGCAGTGGGTGCAGGTATGCCATACAAAGGATGAAGCACTCTGCTTTTCAGCAGAGCTGCCATTGCGGCAGCCTGACTTTGCGGAAGCGGAGATGGGAAACAGGGAGAGTGTTGTGGTGGCTGCTAGGAGTGAGGACGGTCTATGATAATGGGCTGCCTTTACCACAAGAAATCTCCCTGGCTCTTGGAGGAAGAGTTTGTGAGTTGCAGGAGAGAGCAAATGCATCATCATCAGAGATGTTATTTATAAGTCAACAGGCATTGGTGGCTGTCTCTTAAAGTGTTATTGGTCTAACTGTGTTGCTTATAAGCTAATGGATGCTCCTAGGGTCTGTCTTTTACAGTGTCTAATTAATGTCTCCGTACTGGCTAAGAGTTAATATCTGGTATTGTGTTGTTTAAGATATCACAGCTGGTTCAAACCTGTGGGCTGACTCTTATGGCATCAGTAATGCCTTTGGTTGTTGAAACCTGTCACTTAGGATGCAAGTGATGTCACCAATGGTATCTTGGGTCTGGGAAAGGCCACAGATGATCACACACAGCTGATTTAAGCCCTTCTCTTTTAACTAGACACTCAAGGCTTCTTAATTTCAAAAAAAGGACTTCCCCTACTTTTTTGTTTAAACACACAGCCGCTCTTGAAGCATTAAAGTTGACCTTGAGCTACTCCTGGCTCCAGGGAAAGAGGAGAAGTCTCCTCTACTCTGAAACCAAAGGAAAGGCAGACAGGGAACGAAGACGCAAGCCTTCTCTCCAGGTGCCTCCTACCTGAAGGAAAGGTAAACGTCTGCCATTGGTTAATCAACAAATCTAATGGCTGCTTGGGAGGCAGCATCTGGCTCTAACTGATTCAAACATTTGAGACATCATGGTGAGAAAGATATATTCTTTTGAGAGGTAATGTAAAGGTGTTACCAGTCCAGTTCTGGAGCACGTCCTTCTAAGGGAAGCGTATACAAAAAAGGTTTGCACTAAGCCTAATCTTCGTACAACGATAAATATATTTTAAAGCACTTATTTTATCTTAAACATTAAGGGGCAGATTTACAAGTCCCTTGCGTCACTTTTGCTCCGCCGTTGCGTCACTTTTTGTGACGCAGCGGCCACGTAAACAATGTGCCACGTTGCGGCCCATTTACAATGTGACACATCTAGGGAGATGCACCACCTTATAAAGCCCCTTGCCACATTATACTTGTGTCAGGTATAATGTATACATGGTGGGCGTTCTCAGGCTGGAACGCCTCGTAGAAGTGACGCAGTGAAATCTACAAGACTTCTCTGTGCCACTTCTAGGACGCCAATGCGTCAAAACCTTACAGCTGCTTGGAGTAGGCGTAAAGAGTGACGCAGCACAATAAGTATTGGCCTCCTCAGGCATTGCTGGAGTTGCGTCATGCTTGCGACATGACTCCAGCAATGCGTGACTTTTGCGCCAACAGATACGTCCGAATTTCTGACTTATTTGTCAATCCTTTCGCCATGGTGCGCCGTATTGTAAGTAGCGCAAGGGTTTTACTTTAAGGCGCAGAGAAAATGACGCATCTTTACAGCTGCGTCAGTTACCTGTAAATCTGCTCCTAAATCTCTGCACATTTCTTGGTAGAGTATAGCCTGTGCGTAGAGCTCGAGTCGGGGTCCACACGGGTGGACGGCGTCCCCCTTCACTCTTTTAACAGGGTGGACGCCGTCCCCCCTGCCAAGAAGCTGGGCCCCACAGAAATATGCTGAACGTGTCCCAGTGTAATTTTCAGACACCGGGACACGTCCAGCACGTGACGTCATGAGGTCATTTGCATATTGTCCGTCCCCCCACTTCTTTTTATAGGACTTGTGCCCTGCCTGTGTGTGGAAGACAATTTGAAAGCAATGACTTGACTACTCACAATGATTTTATTCACAGGCTGGGCCCTCGTAGCACTATAAATACATATCACTATCCACCATCGCTCGCACGCACACCTCTGCAGTGATCGCATTAACCAGGCGAGCTTTCTTTAATGTATTTTTCATATAAGGCGTGTGCATTCTGTTTTATATCTATTTGCCAGAAGGTGTGAATGGACAAGAAGCTAACAGTAGCGTAACAATAGCCACATACAGCCCCCGCAGTGCGGGGGTGCCCCCGCCTCCCCCCAACGTCAGAGGACCCCCCTTCAGGGCTGTGCACAGGCCCCTGGCCTGAGAGATCCTTACTGTGTCCGCAGCGTGGGCCCCCCTCAAGTTGCTTTACACCCCTGCACGCTAGTTACAGAGTAGTTTGCTATTTTTAGCCACGTTCCTGGCCCCGCCCCCATGGCGCTCAGGATCAGAGCTGCTACTAACGAGCGGCACTCTGAAGCCCTAAGTAAAGACGCGAGAACTGCCTTCAATCACCTCGTTGCTACTAGAAGCCCTCGGGCCGGCTGGAGCTGGGGTTTCCCATCGTTTACACCAAAATTCCCCCGGCGAGTTCGGTCTGGAAGTGGGAATTTACAGCTGAGAGGTTGCAGAGGATCACATGTGTGCATGCGATACAGAATCCAGCTATAGAATGCAACGAACACGTGTCAACAATTCGCTTTTCTCTTTTCAGAGTATTGCATAAGCAAGAAAGCCCCACGCGCCTCGGCTAAGTCCCCTACAGTTTACTCTTGCAAACACATGTTCACAGGTGACGTCGCGGCTTTGAAATCCTCGCAAAATTCCTTCTTTGGGGGCGGTTGGAGTTTTCGTTATGGTTGGGGGAGGGGAGGTGACATCAGCCTTTGCTTCCAAGGGCTGCTAGAACAGACTTGGCAAAAACCCCTCTTTTTTTGTTTAGTTATTTTTTTTTGTTGCAGATTTATATAGCGCAAACTCGAAGGTATTGGAGCGCTTTACATGAGCACCTGTTACCTTACACAAGGACACATTCATTTTGTTGTTATTTTTGTTAGGCACGGGGAGATTTAGGGGCATATTTCAACAGTTGTATCGCCGCATTTCCGGCACTTATCGTCGGAAAATCAGCTAATTTCCTATCGCACAATCATCAAGGCGTCGCTAACATGCATTAGTGCATGTTAGCTGCAGTTTTTGTAATGCTACTCATGTTAGCGATATACATCGCTAATGAGATCCAAAATAGGCGTTCCTACGAAAAAAACAACATGAAACAAGTCGCAAACACGACATCGCGGTATTTACAATGCGGACCCAGAACCGCGGAGCGACGAAGAAAGCCGCGGTAACCTCGGTTATCGCCGGATTCTTACGCCTGGTAAAAACTTGACTCAAGCATGTTTTGTATGGGAGGTGGATTGTCTGGTTAATTCCACACTCCCCTATTAACAAGCTTTTCTTTAGCGCTGTGAAATCATCACTGGATTTCACACGTTATTGATGATTATCATAGCCTATCGCTGGATTGTACATTGCCTGTTAGCAAAGCGTTGCTAATATGCTGCTAACACTGCAATGTAATTCAGCAATAGAGGGCGATAATGGCAATACTTATTGCGTGTTCTTGGTAATATGCCCCTAAGTGATTTGCCCAGAATCACTGGATGTTGAGCCGAAACCGAGACTCAAACCTGATTCCCCAGCTCCAAAGTCAGCAGCTCTGGCAGTTAGTCCACATCCTCTTTCCTTTATCAGGAGCACTTCTCAATTCACTCTCACTACAGAGTGTCAGCCCTCCTTGGGGGTCATCCCTGCCCCCAGCACAGGACTGGGAAATAAAGCAAGCCTTGGCACGTTTTAGTGCCGACCCCATAGCGAGCAATCCCAACCAATCAAAGGGCTCCCTAAGAAATGTTTGAAAAAATTGTAAGTAAGGTGCATTTTACAACATATTTTTCATCCCAGAAAACTTTGTCCCTTCATTGATTGGAAGTATAGAGAATGGAGACACGGCTGCATGGCTTAATGAATGAATACATAGTTGGTGAGCAGTGGGAGAATATTTAATTCAAGAATGGATGACAATAAAGACTTTACATACCTAAAGTACATGGTCTCAAGGCGCTGGCCGCAGGTCGGTGCTCTGGTTTTCATTTTAGATTCTGCATAAAAATACCACCCTCCCCAGCACACTGCCACCACCAATCCTTGCTGGACCTGCATAGCCTGGATGGGTCTAACACAGTGCACTGGTTCATCACCTCAGAGAATTGACCACAAAGCCTTAAGGTTTGACCTAAAACAGGAGCGAGAGAGAAATAACCACGTAGTGGTGAATTGTGTGACCCTAGGCAACAGCATTGTCTTCAGGGCAGAGGTGGTGGGGCATGAATGTTGTTACGTTCATGATTAGAATCCATCACTTCTAACAATCTCACTGAATACCAAGGCAGCCCTGCCAAGTACCACTCATCAGGGGTTAGACTAACACATTTCAGCGCTGATGTCCACATCACCACATTAAAATCCATTTGTCATGCATTATAGCGCTGCTGAGATTCCCACACATGGTGCTGTTAACGAGGATGCAATTAGGCAGTCAGGGTGATAAAATGGCCTTCTTAGGCAGTGCCAGCGCTGGTGCTGCTGCTGCAGCGAGAGTTTGCCTCTAGTCTTACAAAAATTCATGCATTGGCCCGTTTGTGTTGTTTAAACTGGCACTGACAAGTAGGCGCAAGCCAGGTCTTCAATCTAGTAGCGCATAGGGTTGGTATCAGTGTGTGGTCACAGGACTGAACAACAAAAGCAAATTGTGACTGCACTTCTCTTCCCTCACATGTATGTGGGTCAGCGTGTTTCTGTGACTTCCTTGCATTTTATACACAGTGCAAAAACCAAACAAGCAATAAACAGCGGGTGGTGAAATACAGTTGCGCTGTGACGCTACTGCCGCAAGAATCGTCTCTCTCCACGCAGAGGCATTAGTGAGGCATATTTGTAGCTCCTGGACATTAAAGGCATTCACTTTGTTGTTTTCCTGCTGAGATTCGGCTCTGTCAGAAGACTTCTTCGTCGCAGGTGATTTAAGAATTTACGGGCCGATTCATAGAACTAACTTAAGACAAAATCCTAAACTTACTAGTCTTAGTATTCCAGAAGGCATTTAGTAGTAATAAAGTTAGGATTTTGTCTTAAGTTTGACTTAAGACAAACTTAAGACAGACTTAAGACAGACTTAAGACAGACTTAAGACAGACTTAAGACAAACTTAAGACAAACTTAAGACAGACTTAAGACAGACTTAAGACAGACTTAAGACAGACTTAAGACAGACTTAAGACAGACTTAAGACAAACTTAAGACAGACTTAAGACAAACTTAAGACAGACTTAAGACAAACTTAAGACAAAATCCTAACTTTACTACTACTAAATGCCTTCTGTGAATACCAAAAGTAGTACGTTTAGGACTTTGTCTTAAGTCAGTTCTGTGAATCGGGCCCTTAAAGTCAAAGTGCCTTTTGAGTCAGTTGCACTGATATTTAAACACAGACTACAGTTAGCCAGAGACTGAGGAACGTTTGGCGTTTTGATGACTGGTTTGGGGTCGGCCGACTATCGACTCGTTAGAGACTTACCATGGTCTTTACTTTTGCGCATACGCTTTAACCATTAAGAGGAACCTCCCGCCCAGTATTGACTTACTGCACAATAAAAACGGGCACATAATTCCTGGTGATATTGGCGGTTAGGTTCCATATTAACCATACCAAGTATATCTGACTTCGATTTTTCTGCCAACCGCGATTTCAATGAACATTAGAAGACCTTTCATACAGCCGTATTTGTGAGGATAAGAATTGAGGGCGTATATTATCACTCTCTACCACTATTGAGGACCCACATTTGGGTGAATATACCCCACCCCAATACTCCGGACTCTGGACAACACTCCGATTCACATTTTTATCTTCTTTGCCTTGAAAAAGTCTCTGTGAGACGAAACACGTGTCGGCGGTGTGAGCTGTGAAGTTGTTATAAAACTATTGAAATATAATAAAAGAAGTTTGGAAGAATACAACTTGACTTGGATCTCTGAATTTGGAGTTGTATGAGCAAAAATATTGGACATTAGATAACTATGATTGTTGACTAACGGTAGATTGTACAACGGGTTCTGACATACTTTGAATATAGTCTTATGACTTCCTACATCATATACTAATTGGACATTTAATGGAGTGCTAAGTGGCTTGCTCTCCTTTTTTCTTGCTTCTTAGGCACTTTGTGCCTTATTGACATTCCTGGTGGTGGATGTGCATCAGGCCACAATAGCACCCTTTGCAGGCGACATAATAACTACTCCTTTTTGTACTATACGTCTTAAAATTAATTTCTGGGAAGAATATTACTCTATGTGCGGACGTTTTCCCTCTTGTTAGGGAAACACTACCACCATTTCTTCTGTTTATATGGCGGACAAGTTCAAACTGTACTGCCCGAACCGATGTCTCAGATCGGAAGGCAAAAAGTTGTTGGTTGTCCCTCGTTTTAAGAAAAAACAATCCGGAGGCAAACCTGTTGCCTATCTGGCACCAATATACTGGAACTCTCTACCAGAGGACTTACGTAAATGTCCCAGTCTTCCCCGCTTTAGAAAACTTCTGAAGACGGAATTATTCAAGGCTTGAGCTATGGGAATCTGTGCCTGACCGACCTGTTTCTATGTTAGCGCAGAGATACTCCTTCGGGGGAGATTCCAGCGATACATACATACAAGCACAAAACCCAAATCTACAAGATAGTTCTGTAGCCAGGATGAACTCGGTGTAAGTCAATATCTTACTGTTCCACTGAATTGTTATGCTTTGATAGTGTGCTTTTTTTTAGCACAGTCACGTTTAAATGGGTGTAATTTCTGATATTAATATGTTTCCCTCGTCTTTATTGCTTGATTTTGCTCAGAAGAAAGTGCCACTCATAGTCATTGAAATATCACTCATAATTACACTGAAATTATGAAAATGTCACACATAGCAATCTGAAAGCCTGGCAGCTATGCCAAGGTGTAATTTAATATACTAATCTGAAATGCATTGCAACAGTCGCATTATAGAGGAATATGTTTTTGAATTTTGAAGAGTCTTTACCATATATACATACTGAGCTAAGCTACAGCAGGCCCCTCACCTGTTGCCCCCTGTCTACATTCGTCCTGAAATTCAGCGTTGCTGGTGGGGACACTGAAGGAGACAACCACCAAACACATACAAAAAAAATAGTTTTGAAGCAAGTGTGGTCTGACTGAGAAATCTTTAAACAAACTTGTTTTAGTTTATTTTTATAGCGCGGAAGCATTGCAAACATGAAACACGACTGGCCCAGCCCCCAGCAACAAAACCGCCCCCTCCAGCAGAAAACCAGCTGCTGCCTAAATAGTCAACTGGGGAAATGCCTGGTGCCCAGAAGGGTCAGTCTGGGTCTGCATTCCACCTACCAAGCAAAACATCACCTATAGACTTCAATAGGATCTGCCTTCTGACTCAACATCTCGTGCATTTTTTTAAGGAGTTTCCCTGAAGTAAGGACAATCTCCCTTCTTCTGAGAATAATTAAAATTCATCTGAAATGGACAGTGATGTCAGCGTGTCTACAATACAGGGTGCAATGCACAAACCACAGCCTGAAAAAGAAGAAAGATCAGCACGACTAAGGCATAGACATTGAAGAAACACCACTATGTACGAAAAGGTATTCCTACTTTTAGGAAATACTACAGTGCTGAAGCCTTATATGTAAAAATAAAAGTAGTATTGTTTTGGGGCACATTACATAGTACGTGATTATAGACACAGCTCAGCTGTGTGCGTGTCTATATTTGAGGCATAGTATCAGCACTGCGCTAATGATTACAGACACTGAATCTGCTGTAGCATAATTGTTGGACCTGGCCCTTTTCACAGGGTTATCTCCAAACTTTTTGCCTTCCTCTGCCTATTTGTCTGACATTCTTTTTGCTGGCTTTAGGACTCTGGGCACTTTACCACTGCTAATCAGTGCTAAAGTGCATATGCTTATTCCCTAAAATGTGTATGGGCAATTGGGTTCTCTGTGATTGGTATATTTGTTTACTAGTAAGTCCCTAGTATAGTGCCCAGGGCCAGTAAATCAAATGCTATCAGTGCTCTGCAGTACTGATTGTGCCACGCACATGATTAGACCTATAAATGTCTCAAGCTGCCTTTATGTGAAGTTTTAAACTGCCATTTCGACCTAGCAAGTTCACCTACTTGCCAGGCTTCAACCTTCTCTTTTAGTACATATAAGTCATTCCTATAGTAGGCCCAAGGCAGCTCCATGAGCAGGGTGCAGCATATCTAAAAGGTAGAAATAACAGTTGATGGACAGAATGCAGAACAATGTCACACATTCACCTCAGTATAGAGATCTGGGCCTAAATCCATCGGTTTTTTTTGCTCACCATACCATTCCAGTTTGAACCCAGCCATATGCAAATCAGTCTTGACCCTGTGCCTCATGGGAACAGTCCAGCCCGAACTGCCAAGCCAGGTTCTCCCTGGACTGGAAACAAGCATACTAGGACCGGTTTCGGGGTTTCACCCCTCTTCAGCCAGGATAGCACGGGATCCACGTCTGGGCATACCCGTCCCACTCGGGGTGACAAATGCAAAAACAACAGTTGCTGGACTGAATGCAGAACAATGTCATACATTCACCCCAGTATAGAGATCTGGGCCTAAATCCATCGTTTGTTTTGCTCACCATGCCATTCCAGTTTGAACCCAGCCATATGCAAATCAGTCTTGACCCTGTGCCTCATGGTAACAGTCCAGACTGAACTGAGAAGCCAGGTCCTCCCTGGACTGGAAGCAGCTTTGCAGTTCGGGCTGGACTGTTCCCATGAGGCACGGCGTCAGACTGATCTGCATATGGCCATGTCTGAACTGGGGTGGCAGAGTGGGCTAAAGAACGGTGATGGATTAAACCCAGATCTTTTGACTGGGTGTGAGTGTTTGATTGATTCAGATGCTCCGTCCATCACCACCCCCTTTTGTACCGCTTTTGGCCGCCATAAGTGTGGCAGGGTATGCTCAGATGTGAGTCCCTTGCTCACTTTGCCACTGGATTCAAGCAAGCCAGGCTGAAGACGGCTGGAATGCCAGAAACCGGTCCTCGGAAGCTTGTTTCCGGTCCAGGGAAGACATGGCTTGGAAAGTTCGGCCTGGACTGCTCCCATTAGGCACAGGGTCAGACTGATTTGCTGAGTTTTGCTACATAAAAGGTAGGACATGTACTTTTGAGTTTTACATGTCCTGGTAGTGAAAAATTGATAAAATGGTTTTCGCTACTGCAAGGCCTATCTCTCTAACAGGGTAACATGGGGAGTGCCTTGAAACGTCTTTTAAGTGCAATTTCCCATTGGGAGCAGATAGAGAATTGGAGTTTGGTGTCTCTGGACTCACAATTTAAAAAGACATCTTTTCAGTAAAGTTGGATTTTAAATTGTAGTTCTGAAAATACCACTTTTAGAAAGTTGTCATTTTCTTACTTTAACCATTCCGTGCCTCTGCCTGTCTCTGAATACACATCTGGGTCAAGGTGACAGATGGACTTTGTGCGTTCACTCTTGGCAGTCACACAAAGGGATTTGATGTGTGCCATGCATGTCCTGATGGCCCATCACCAGTCTAATGGGCCTTTCTGAGTGTTAGTGGTGGGAGAAAAGACACCTGCACCTGAGTAGGGCTGTGCTTGCCTCCACACAAAGAAGTCTCCACCTTACTTACAGCTTTGCAGAGTTCAACTTTGTAGTCCCCTTCATCTCCTCCTGGAGCAACTGTTACTTATGCTACATTGTTGCGAGTGAGAATCTGATGAGTCTCCAGGATTACAACGTGACACAACCTTTTTTTTAAATATATCTGAGACTGTGCGCTCCTTCAGAGCCCCAGCTTGTTGCTGGCTTCCGCAACCCAGCTGTGCTCTTTCAACCCTACTCTCCAGTCCCCCCCTGCGATGTTCGAAGCGGGTTTGGCTTGTGATGTTACCTGCCGCCGGGGCCCCCGAGGCTGCCCCCGCCCCTCCTCCGACTGCCTCTGCCGCAGCAGTAGCACCTCTGGTCTTCGCCCCCTTTCCGCTCCCTTTCGGGGCCATTTGGGCGTCCTGAACCGGGGTAAGGAAAGCTTCCCAAACAGGGCTTCCCAAACACCCACACTACTCCCAGCTGAGCCGCCGAGCCGCCGAGCCGCCGCCTCCGATACCAAAACGGCGGTACACTGCCCCACGAGCTCCGCCCCAAACGCTTCTGAAGACTGCTGTAGCTGCCGAGATGCCGGAACACAATGGCGGTACACCACCTCCACACTGAAGCGCCCGTTTGTGCCGGGGGATAGACACCAGCTCCGGTTCTATAATGTTGCTGAAGATGCTGCCAAAGGGTTACCACTGCATCGCCACTCGTCCAGAACAACAGGTATGGCTGGTGTGACACACGGGCGGATTCCAGACGGGAGCGCAGCTCACAACCTCTCACTCAGCCACCGCAGCGGCCGCCATCTTGCCCCCTAAAAAAAAAGTAAAGCAACAGTATCTTCTGATGGTTCTGTGAGTGTGCAAGAAAGGGTAGGTGGCCCCGTTCCTGATACTAGCTCTGACATAGGGGCGCAAGTTGAGCCAAAGTTTATCCCTGGGCCTGGAGGAGTGGATGTAGCGCCGTTAGAGCAAAATCTATTACTTCCCCAGAATTCTGGAAATCATGCTATGGATTCAGTAATGGACTTGGTGAATGACGGGGAGTCCGCAGGCTCAGGGGGGCAGTTTTACTCTATGTCCGATGTCTCAATTACCTCGGAGAATGGGAATGACAATGAAATTGAACAGCAGAGTAATATAGGCGACTGGGCAGAAGATGGCAGCTTGCAACAAGAAGAAGATGTACGGAGCTTAGACTCCACAATGAACCAAGAGTCTCAAGAGACAGTCCGTAAAATATATGAATCTGGAAACCCACCCTTAAAGAATGAATTGATCCTGGTTAGTCAGCCCATATGGGATCATTCGCACAGTTCTCCGCCCGAACAAGAAAACACCGGCGGAAGCTCTCATTCTGAGCCAGAGGGTGTGATTACTCTGAAGACAATCTATAAAGTAATAGTGGCTCATAGGGAAGAAACTAAAGCCGAAGGGTTGCGGACCCAGGGGGCGGTGCGCAAGCTACAAAATACTGTGCGCCGCATTGCTAAATCTTGCACGGAGGTATCAACCAGGGTGCACGAAGCAGAGGAGTGGATCTCTGCAGTAGAGGATCAACTAGTACAACAAAAGTCTTCAATTACTACGTTACAAAAAACAAAGGAAGATATCGATTGGAAGTTGACAGACCTCGAAAATCGATCACGTAGGAATAACCCCCACGTCTTAGGTGTGCCTGAAGGCAGCGAGGGGAAAGATACCCGATAATTTGTTATCAAACTGTTTGCTGAGGCCTTCCCGGACTTAAAGAACTGGAACTGGGATGTTGAAATCATGAGGGCACACAGATTTCCTTTTGTGCAGAAAGGGAAACCTGGGGGCGCTGCGGTAAAGCCAAGAGCAATTCTTATATGTTTGAACAACTATTTGATCCATGATGCATTATATGATCTGGCTAGGCCAGATAGGCGGCGGACAGGCAAGGACTGTGACCTCTTCGTGCGCCCTGACTTTTGCCAGGTGACTGTGCAACAAAGGTGGCGGCTACGCCAGTTGATCTCAGCAATCCAAGCTAAAGGGGGGAAAGCGTTTCTTTTAAACCCTGCCAAGCTAAAAGTGATTCATAAAGGAAAGACTTTGTATTTTCTTTCAGAAATTATGGCACAGGAGTTTTTGGAGACAATATGAAATGTATGTGATTAATTAAGATGGAGTTCTAGGCTCCTATAATTCTGTTCTTGGTGGGTAATTGTAATTAGTTGGTGTGCAAGTAAAGAGGGCTGGCAAAGGGGGGTGTGACAGGCATCGGACGGGGTACAGGGGGAACGCATTTCACAATCACTTTCCATCACTGAGGACATGGTCCTTATGCCTCTAGTGGGGTGGGGGGTACCGGAGGATGGAGGGTCTGGCGGGTTGGGCTGGGGGCTGGGGTGTAGGGAACACAAAAATAATAATCCATGATCACGCAGGGAAGTGGAGCAGGATATTCAACTGTTTTTGGTGTACAATCTGTAAGTCCATAAATATAGGGGAAATTGATGGCGGGTAGTGGAATATCTTGCTCTTTGAATGTCAGTGGTCTAAACAATTATAATAAAAGGCAACGGGTTGCAAGTGAATTGGCAATGCTGCAGAGTGATCTGATTTGTCTGCAGGAAACCCCTATTGCATGGGCTAAAAGAAAGCTGCTTATGAAATAAAGAATTTTATATCAGTGTAGTGGAGTAAGGATGTGTGCATGCATGTATGGAAGTAGACAGCCCATATTAATAAAAAGTGAGAAGCATAAGGGGAGAAAGCCGGGGACATATAACTATAAGTGGGACCCACAAAAAAAGAGCACAGGGAAAATGTATCATGAATTGGAAAAATAGGAACAGAAATGTAATATGTATTTTGTTGCTAGTATTAAGATAAATGCACTAAAAAGAATGCACTGTGAATTTATTGTAAACGTAATGCCAAGGATGACTAGTGATTATGTTTTGTTTTTTAAAAATGTTCTCCAACAGATTGTTTTTAATTGTCCTGAGGAAGGTGGTGCGCACAGCAGGATCCACCGAAACGCGTCAACATGTATTAATTTTTAAAGTTACTTGTTTAAAAATGTTTTTGTGTATGGTCTAATAGAAAATTTCTATTCCTTGCAGATTGAATGTATTGTACTGCCTTTGAAGAATTTGAACACTGATATAAAAATATTTCTATAAAAATATTTCTACGACACACTGGCAAGGATTAGAAGTACCTTTGACCGGTACTCCTGTATATTTTAAACTCTCTGTTTTTATAAGTATAAAAATAAAATATTTAATGAAACATAAACCTTGGCAACGTAATTAACTATTAGTCAGTAAGTGCTTTTGTGGTTTCACTCTTAGTGATGGGCTCCCAGTAAGGAGTAGTTGGTTGGATGACTGATGTAAATCATTAACTCTACAGACCATTAAAACAGAAACGAGAGGATAAGGGCTATTGTGGTATTATAAACTCTGCTTTAGGGCAACCAAGGGAACTTTTTGTTTTATTTGACTTCTTACCCTGTTCCATTGTGGATGAAAAGGGTGACTCTCCCTCTTTTTCTGCTGCTACAGAAGGATGCACCATCTTTTGAATTGTGGAGAGCCAGATTTTTAGCATCCTTCAATATTGAATATTGTTTATATGCCCTGAAAGGCAAACGATAAAAAGAAACTAGGTCGCGAGATTTCGGGCCAGTTGTTACTTATATGGGTGAATAAGTCCCATGTTTTTTGGTTTTTTTTTCCTTTTATTTGCATCTTTATTTTTTGTTTTCTCTCTATTGATTTATGTCTTGTATTAACTAGGAAATTGTGTATTGTGAACCGCTGGCTGATGTATTCTTATGTGAAATGTTTTTCTTCTCTGTACGATCATGGATTAGCAATAAAATCATCAAATAAAAACCCCAAAGAAGTCTCCTCCTCCTGTAGTGTGGCTGGAGCCAGGGCAAGGAAGAGTAGGGCCCTGTGCACGTCAAAGACCTTTCTTTGTAGTATCCCCACTTCAAAGGTTAAAATGGGTATAAGCACTGGACCTCTGACACCATATACTCAGAACACTTCTGGATTGAAGACATTCTGCCAGGAAGAAGAGCTGTTGTACTGTTAGGAGGGACTGCCACTTTGCTGTTTGCTTTGCTGTGTTGGCCTGCTGCCTGCTACTTCTATCCCAGGAGTGAGAGGACTGGACTTTACTCTCTACATCCTACTTTCTAAGTTTGTCCAAGGGCTTGAGCTGAGCTTTCCTCCTGTTTGCGGTCTCAGGGCCATCAAAGACTTCATTTGCAAGCCCTTTGACTCCTCTGCTGAGAGCCCTAATCTGCCAAGTGGTGCCAAATCTCGTTCCTGGGCCCTTGGAAGTGAGTTCTGGTGCCTAAAGAAGAAATCAAAGCATCAACTTTAAGCACCACTTTGGAACCGTCACATCCCCAATGCATCGCCGCTGCCTGCACCAAAGCATGGTCCTCGCTCGACGCAATGACTATGAATTTCAACGCAAGCCCCAACTTTTCACTGTAGTGCTTCACTGAAGTCTGTGATGCTCTGCTCCAACTCTGACAAGCTGGCGCGAGGATTCGACTCAAGAACCACCATGCCGGGAGGACTCTAGGATCGGGGGCATTAGCCTAATTAGAAATGTTTTACCATTGAAGAACTATATATTTTTTTATATTTTGGACACTACATATCTGGAAATGAGAATTGTCTACGTGATTTAAACTACTTAGCCTTGAGAAAGCCCTGGCGCAAATCGCCAAGAGGGGGCGAAACACGTGTCGGCTGTCCTTGTTCTATGAATAAAAATAAAGAAACCTCGCTGCAAACAAAAATGTTTTTGTCCTCTATATCACGATCTGGAAAGAACGGATATTAATCTTGGAAAACTGATTTAATTTTATGTGGAGATCACACTTACCACTTCTCAAAACTGTTTCCTTAATTTGAAGCCCAAGAGGTCCAGAGCTTCGAGTGTGTCTCCACCCACCAATTAATCTTACTTATTCAAGTGCTGTCTAAAGCCTTAAAATCCTTGGACCTTTGCTACCTTATCTACAATCCAACTCTGACAAGCCCCTGCTCCGACGTCATGGAATCTATGCAGCGCAGCTTGACCGTTGACAATTCGACGCAGCACCACCATCAGAACCGACGTCTCACCAAAAGTGGCGCATCACTTCCTGTGCGCAGCGCATCGACCCAGGTCTCCAATTTCATCATCAACACCGTACATCAAAAAGGAACTCAGGCCTTGTACCTGCAACCGAAGCATCACCTCCCCTGCGCAACCAATCGTCCCTGGCCATTAGCGACTTAATGACCCTGCACCACCTTCAGGAACCAACGCATCACTGGCAACAGCAGCGCATCACCTCCTCTGCGCAATGCACTGTCCCTGAGCGCCAATGACCTGCATAGCAGTAAGGAACTGATGGATCACCTGCTTTTTCAACGCCTCACCTCCCCTGAGCCACGCATGTACCGGAGTCTCCGTGACTCCTTTAACGATCCCATGCTCCATTGCCGTTGCACTGAACTTGTGGATATGTCCTGGCCACGCATGACCGGATAGCCCGAGTTGGAGCTATTATTTTCTTAGAGCTATAATTTTATTTAATATTGAAAAAATTCATATCTTGACTTGTGTATGTTGGACTCTTGCCGTTTTGGTCTTGTTTTACTCAGATAAATATTGACTATTGTCCGAAACTGGTATGGAGTACGTCATTGTATTACTGAGTATGTGTGTGTGTGTGTACAAATACTTAACACATTGCCGCTAGGGATAAGCCTGACTCCTCTGTGCCAAGCTACCAAGGGGTTGGGGGAGGGGAGCAGGGGTTATTTTTGTTGTGTAACTTACTTACCCTGACTAGAATGAGGGTCCCTAAGTAGACAGGGTCCATACCTCTGTCAGCTAGAGACCCCATTTTTAATAATAATGATAGCACACAATTATGTTGCCTGTCCTGGAGTCTGGAATAATTGTAACTATAAATGTATTTATATTGCGCTTGTGACCCATGACGAGGTAATGAATCACTTTTTCATTTAGTAGCACGCTACTACAGAACCCAGGATTAGTAAGTAGTTAGTAAAAAATGTTTTAAATACTTTTTCTTATGCATTGATTGTGTTAGGTTTGTGCTCTTGATTTCATGCGGGTGAAATAGAGTTTGGAGTAGGGATAGAATGATAGGGATGGATTTGTAAAAGGGAATTAGAGAGGTTTTTGTAAATAGTAGTCGTGTGTGCTTGTTAGTTGGGTGGAGGACTGACTCAGCATTTATTAGGTTAGGTTCTTGGTATTGTGGTTTACGACAGCGAATTCCGCGTGGGTCAGCCCTTAACAGAGATTGGCATAGAAATAACAGGTAAAAAAATATGATGTAAGAACAGGAATTTAAGTCTTCCGAAACATATTGCTCTCTTTGTACTACACACAGCTACAATAGATGAGAGCAGATTAGGAGAGGTATTTTAGGAAATGCTGTTTAATGTCCCTTTAAGTGCAGAGATGAATGTGGCATGCCAGATATGTGTCTGGATAGCACTCCTGGCTGTAGGTATATTTCCAGATAATGACTATTTCAGATTGAACATTTTCTGAATCTGCCATTGTCCAGTTAAGCAGAGCTAGGTTGCTTCAAGAAGTTCTATTTATGACAGAAAATTAGAGTTTTTAAGCTAAGCATTCCGATTAGTTCACGTGAACCGCCTTGTTTGTGATGCATGTGGTCTTAAAACAGGGCAACAGTCCATAGGAAGCCAGCCTAGAGAAAAAGGACTGGTGTGATGCGCTGAAATCCTTTTGTATTGAGGACCAGACGGGATGCTGAATGCAGGATTGCATTAGGGGGATCTATGCGAGATTTACGCAGTTTGGTGAGTGGTGAATTTCTGTAGTCCAGACATAAAATGCCAAGGTCTTGGATGGGCAGTTTAAAGGACTTGGTTTTAGAGGAATGGCTTCAGTCTACAGAGAACATTTAGATGGCATCTGGCATTCCAAGGTCCAGCTCTTTCACTAGTAGATCAGTGTGGAGAAATTGATCAAGTTTGTTGCTAAGGGATTAAGCTGAAGGGACCATTTTTGGTGTGAGGCCCGTGTCCTTGAGTTTAGGGGACCGCTCGACTAGAGGTTCCTGTCCTTCGCTTGGTTAAAAGAGGGAAATTACAGTCTTCTGGGAGTTTCAACTTTGTTTCATGCTTTTCATCCATTTTTTTAAAATAAGAGAGAAGGGGAGGGTCTTGAGCCTGATGGAGCATTCAATTTTGATGCACAGTTAGTTAACGTCAGCATGTTGCTAAAAACAGATGTCATGTTTTGTCAGCACATCATCTGGTGGTCCAAACAGAGACTGAAGATGGTGCCCTTAGGGAAAGGATGTGGCGTGACTGCCAGACTGCCGACTTTGGAGCCATGTCCGAAATATCCTGTGATTCTGGGCAAATCACTGAATCTCAGCGTGCCCATGGACAGCATTAATACATTCACGGGTGATTAGCCGCGGTCTACAATTCAGAGTATTTGTTTAGGTACTTCATACAGGACACTGATAGGGCTACAGACAAAATGTCCTGCTTTTCTTTGCATCAACTATTTCGTTAATTTGTTGCCATGATACACACATTCTGAAATGTTCAGTGCACCTAAATAATGTATATTGAATATAGTGTTTATACATTGAGAGGGATCAACCTTATCATCAGGAAATACTGATCATGAATTTCCTATTTTGAAGAGTTCATTCTGTCAGAAAGATAGGGTCTGAACCAGCCAAGTACTGCTCCTTCCACACCCACTCTGTTGTTAGGATTTTGATAAGGGTATTATGATGCACAGATGCAAAGGGTGGCTATAGGCCAAGGAGTACTTGGAGGTAGGAATTTCCTTCAACAAAGAGACTTGGAGAGTCCTCAGGAAAGAGGCTTCAGTGCTGTGGTTCACGCAAACTCCAGATCGGAAATCGCCAAAGAAATTCCTGTATTGGGTTTTAGCCTCTGGCTACACGTCTTCCAAGGAAGGGTCAGTTTTCAAACACTTCTAGGCCAGGGTTCAGCTCTTTAAGTAGGGACAGACCTGCCCTCGGTTGAGAGAATATGGAAGAGAGCCTTGGTTTTATTTATTTATTTATTTTATTTATTTATTTATTCCACTTGTATGGCGCAACAGCTACCCTGAGGGTTTCCCGGCACCTTGGATCCGTACATAACCAGGAGGAGTGAGCTTATTATTCTTGGTTGAAAAGCCATGCCTTGATACCTTTCCGGAATCTTATGTAGTTGGGTTCCAGGCGCAGTTTTAGCGGAATTGAGTTCCACAGGACTGGCGCCAGATTGGTTCAGGGAGGGGTTGAGGATCTGCGGCCGGGTAGAGGAGAGTGACCCTTGACTCTGTGATATGACTGGTCCACTTGCAATGGTGGAGACTTGAAATATGTCCTTATTGGCTACGTTCATGTGCCAAGTGGAACCTTGTCTGTGAGTAGGGGAGATGCAATGTTGGAACAGGTTATTCTAATGAAGGATTTGGGCGCAGGTGAATGTGCTTCATTTTAACTCTACCTGTGCAGGCGGAGGTCGCCCAGGAAAATGCGCCCGCATGGAATGGTAGGTTGGTCCATTTTGTGCTCATTATATTCTTCCTGCTGGTTGGGCCGCAGAGGACGTTCATTCTCACCCGGCTTTGGGTGATTTCCTTCTGATCTCCATCATGAGGCACTGGATAAGCGAGGAGCTAAGGAACCTAGACACCTTGAATTCGTGGGACTCTTTATGGATGTGTGAACCCGCGCCCTACCTCATTTCTGTCAAGGCGAATATTGTAGTATTCTCTACATACTTTACACTAAACACTTGCTTTACACTTTACACATGCTTTACACTTTACACATGCTTTATACTTTGGTGGCCAGGTGTAAGAATTTCTCCAGGCAGGAATCAAACGAATAATCCATAGCAGGGATGTGTAAAGTAGAAGTAAGTTTATTCCAGTAGAAGAAGAGGATCCAACCCAGCTCCCAACTGCTCCTCTCCCCACATTAACAATCCCCCATGACATGCATGCAACTCCAAGGCCACCCTAGACATGACATCACCACCAGCACCCCAGATACCACACAAGGGTTCCCTGTTGCAACAGCAAGGGAGTACCAGGCGAGCGGCTGCATTCTGCAGCACCTGAAGCTCATTGAGGCTTTTGATCCGAATGTTTAAGAACAGGGCACTACAATAATCAAATTTCGAAGGACTTGGGCAGAGATGACAGCTTTCGGGAGCTCCAGAGGGATTAAAGGTAGGATTTTCTGGATGATATTTAATGTTAAAAAGCAAGAGGAGGTAAACGAGTTGATATGCCCTTCAAAAGTAAGTCTATCATTGAACTATACTCCTAGATTTTTAACCTTTGTGACCGGTGCAGGGGCATCCCTCATTTCTACCAGCCACCACCTGGGTGCGACCATCTCCCTGCCTCCTGGCAGGTCGCTCAACGCAAGTCAAGTCAAGTCAAGTCATGAAATTTGTATAGCGCACTACATACCCAGAGGGTTTCAAGGCGCTTAGGAAAGGGGGGAGGATTATTTGTCAAATATCCACGTTTTAAGCTGCTTTCTGAACGCTAGGTGATTGTGGGTGAGGCGAAGGTAAGCGGGGAGTGAGTTCCATGTTTTGGCAGCCAGGTGTGAAAAGGATCTGCCTCCCATGGTGGTCTTGTTGATGCGAGGTACAGTGGCGAAGGCTTGGCTGGAAGAGCGAAGTTGGCGGGCGGGGGTGTAGAAGGACAGCCGAGAGTTGAGGCAATCTGGTCCGATGTCGTAGAGTGATTTGTGTGCGTGGGTAAGCAGTCGGAAAGTGATCCTCTTATTGACGGGTAGCCAGTGGAGGTCTCTCAGGTGACCAGAGATGTGTTCGTTGCGTGGGATGTCTAATATGAGCCTGGCTGATGCGTTTTGGATTCGTTGGAGTTTCTTCTGGAGCAGTGGCGGATGGTGACATTTGAAAGTGGTGGGGCGTAAACTTTCTGTCAGAGTGCACCATGGCGAGCGAGCGTAGCGAGCGAGCCTGAACATCTAAAATTTTGAAAAAAAAGTTAGTAAACTGTGCATTTTCAAGCTCAAACTCCAAAGGTTTTGCGTGGCTGGGAACAAAGTACAAGTGGTGAAAGTGATGTTATCCCTTCTCACCTCCAGCGCCCAATGGCAGCTGTGGGATTCCAATTTCCTTTTATCACTTGAGTCTGGTATCATCCTTAGGCCTTAAGCAGAGGGCGAGCCTCACAAGGTGGTGTAAGTCCAGATATATTGCTTGGAGGAGGTAGATGCTCCGCCTGAAACCTGGCAGCATGCACAAGGAATGAAATGAGTACGACAGACAGCACGCCGGATACAACAGCTGGAGTGGAATTGTAATATAGAACTCGCAGACCTTGGTGGCGTTGGTGCACTATGCTGTGAAGTATGTAAGCCCTTGAGTGCTATAGTCACTATAGCACTCAAGGGCATACATACTTCACAGCACAAGCATTCAAGGCTTCAAGCATGCACTCTACACAGCACTATATATACTAACACCATATAGGCTTAGGATGTGTTAAGCATACAGCAGCCGAGGGAGTGTGTGATTCAGCAGGTAATCCGGTATCCCCTCTTGAGGAGTCTACCTAATCGCTTATGACCGAAATGACAGAACTTAAGGACCAATGCAACGTTGTGCCCTGGTATTTGGCATCACTTGACTTGAGAGAGCAAAGTATTTTGATGTGAAAAAATACCATAGTGGCAGGGCTGAGTAAGAGAAAAATGCATTAAAAGACTATTCTTGATTCTCTTACCCAGAGGATCTCGCTACCTGTTATAGCGATTTCCACCTAATGCCTTAATCCCTGCGTCACTGGGTCTGAGCCACCTGAATCAGCAAAGCACATGAACGGGATCTGGGGCTTTAAGGTTAACCTGTTTGGCCAGAGAGTGGATTTTCATAACACAGGTACATATATTCATTCATAAACCTTGAGCAAATAGCAAAAAGAAAAACAATTAGCAGCAAGTATTTCATCGGAAGGAGAGGGTTTATATATGCTAAGCAACATGAACAGTGTGCCTCAAATAGAAGTTAACATAGAAGGAAACGAGTCTGCGGGAGAGTCACAGACATAAATTAGAGGTTTACTGTACAGTTCAGGAGGGTACACCATGTGGGAAATATTTTGTTGAGCTCATACGATGCCAAATAACTGTTCGGAAGATACACAGGGCGCACAAATTCTTCCATAATGGGTATTACCAATTAGAAACATTCTACTGCAGTCATGCTGGGAAATAATGTGCCCCGTGTGTCTAAATTACACACCTTCTGGTACTCGGAGCCCGACCTTTCCTGCCCACTGAAGCAACAGCAACTGCTTTAGAAATTAACCACGCTCAAGAATCAATTTAGAAAGAAGCCCCGGAAACAAACTTTTTCCAACACTGGGTACAGGGACAATCAATTAATGAATACACAAACAAAAGTATTCCAAAAGTAGGCCAAGCACGATACAACACGATGTTATGTGTACACTCACCACAGACCATAGCCCTCTTGTAAATTCACGCCTGAGTCCATTTGTAAATGCTAGCACTAGCCAAACTCAATCTAGAGGAGGCAGGGAAGAAGTTAAAAACGAAAATATGGGTTTTTTATTCTCCTCCCCGAAATTCAGCTCTGAATGGCAGAAAAGGTTGCACATTTCAAAGACTCTCTGTGAGGCGAACTTTGAATGCTGTGGTTACTCTAAACGAGGGCCTGTATAAAATACAAATACCCTTTCTCGGCAACACAGGATGGCGGAGCCCTCCTTTCTGCGAGTTGATTGGAGTCCACCATTTTTTTTAATTTCAGTGTGTGCACGTTATAAGAGCTATATTGCTATATTGTAAACCCTGCGCACGCTGCATGCTAGGTGATGGGTGCACGGTCTGAAAGTCTGCAATCACTGACAATGCTGCAATTCACACATGGGCCAGAACGGTGTCCCTGAGTGCTATTAGCAGGCGGCGGATGAGTTGACAGGGAGCGGTGCTCGCCCGGACGGGACAAGGGTCGCAGCAATACATTATAATATCTTGGCTGCTTACTTATGACCCTTTTTTCATGAACCATTTTTTATATGGACGGATCTGTCGCGGGAAAGAATATCGACCGTCGCCGGACCCAGATTCAATTTCAAAGGCTAGAAGAGCCGCTGTGCTGCCACTGCCTGCCAGCTATGAAGAACCATCATGCGCCGGCGCCGCCATGTTCGAAACATAAACAACTGTGAATGTCATGTGTAACTAAACTGAAATATAAAAACTTACGTTTTTCTCATACTGTTGAGGAAGAAGTGTGCAGTTTAGTCACGGTCACGAGGCACAGTCAGACTGCAGCAGCGGCCGCCATGCTCGTGGAAGGGAGCAGTAGCTACTAGCCAATCCTGACGCAGTGACGCTGCTCTCTTCAGAGAAGAGCTGCTCAGAGAGCGTCAGGATTGGACAGAGCATGAAAAAAACGTTGCTCCTTTTTGAACCATTGGGGTCTGTGGGGAGTTGCAAACCCCGTACTCAGCAGTGCTTGCTTTTCGAATGCCATAGGGCTTCGTAGCTGAGGAAAGGAGGCCAGTCAAACACCACATGCGCAGTGGTGCAACAGTGAGTCACAGACAGTCAAGTCAATACAGGCTGTCAGTGTCACGTGATTTAATGACGTGGCGAGGCAGCGCGAGTTTTGCATTACAATCAGTGGTTCAGCGCGAGTTTTAAATTACAATTATAAACTACAATTTAATAATATATAAACTTGATTAGTGGGGCAAAATTATTAGTGGGGCAACGCCCCACCGCCCACATGGTAAAACCGCCACTGTTCTGGAGTTTAGCGGTGGTGTAATTGTAATTGTAATTGTAACGATATTTATAGAGCGCGATTGCTGCCCGTAGGCGTCCAAGCGCTGAGCTGACCAGACAAATGACGGAAGAGGTGCTATGGTACGATGGGTTTGTCAAACAGCCAGGTTTTTAAATTTTTGCGGAAAGAAATGAGATTTGAGTTGGACCGAAGAGAAAGGGGAAGGTCGTTCCAGAGCCTGGCGGTATTCAGCGAGAACATTCTTCCCCCTGCTCTGGCTCGGTTTACTCTCGGGACGACGGCGAGGAAGGCCTCCTTTGATCGTAGGTTCCTGTTGGGGTGGTAGGGGGTGACAAGGTTTCTGTTGATCGCTGGGCTTGTGTTCCAGAAGGTGCGGTGCGCTAGGCACAGTGCCTTGAAGGCTATCCTCTGCCTTACTGGCAACCAGTGGAGAGTTTTCAGGGCGGGTTTAGCCGACTGAGTGCGCGGGATTTCTAGCAAGGCCCGAGCTGCACAGTTTTGGACAACCTGTAGTTTTCGAAGTGTAAACTCAGGTGCCCCTAAGTATAGGGCGTTGTTCGAGTCAAGACGAGACTGGATTAGCCCTTGAACCGCAACTTTTTTGGCTTCTAGCGGCAGCAGCGGGAGAACCTTCCTCAAGGTTCTTAGAAGGCCAACGCATGTGGCAGATAGTTTTGTGGCCTGGATGGAAAAGGAGAGTTTGTTATCCAGCCACACTCCCAGGCTCTTCACGCTTTCCTTTGGGGGAGGGGGAGGACCCAGTGCAATGGGCCAAAGGGAGGTGAATGGTACTGGAGAGGGGGGGCCTAGGAGCATAAGCTCCGTTTTGTCTCCGTTTAGTTTTAGGGAGGAGTTGGACATCCATCCCTTTATGTCCTCTAGGCAGTGTAGCAGGTCGGCTGGGGGGGACTTGCTGTTCTCGGTGGTCAACGAGACCACCAGCTGAGTGTCGTCGGCGTATGACACGATTTTAACGCCATACGGTTCGACGACGCTAGCCAGCGGCCTCATGTAGACGTTAAACAGCACAGGGCTCAGGGAGGAGCCCTGTGGAACTCCGCAGCTCAGTGGTTTACTAGAGGATGTTGTTGCACCGTCAAAGATCTGGAATGACCTCCCAGACAGGAAGGATCTCAGCCACCTTAGGGCGTCACCTGTAACTCCGATGTTGTGGAGACGGTCTAGCAGGGTGGAATAGCTGACCGTGTCGAATGCGGCACTTAGATCAAGGAGGATCACTGCCACTGATCCTCCCTGGTCCAGAATCTTTCTAGTGTCTTCGGTGACTGCAAGTAAGGCGGTTTCCGTCCCATGTTGTGGTCTAAAACCAGTCTGGGAGGTGTGCAGCAACGAGTGGTCCTCTAGAAACTGTACCAGCTGTGCATTTATGTGCTTCTCTAGCACCTTGCTCGTCCAAGGAAGGAGTGAAATGGGGCGGTAGCTTGACAGGTCGTTAGGGTCTAGGCTAGGCTTCTTTAGCAGTGCCCGTACCATGGCCTGCTTCCAAGCTGTAGGGACCGAGCATGCAGAGATGGATGAGTTCAAGAGGTCCAAGATTATAGGCAGTGTGGAATTGCTTGCCTGCATCAGGACGTCTGGAGGGGCGGGGTCACGGGGAGAACCTGATTTGACCGTGCGGGCCACTTTGGTTAGGGTGTCGAGATCGAAAGGGCGGAAGTGCTCGAGCAGCGGTTGGCCTGGACGGGGAGGTGTTCTGGGGAGAGGTGAGTTGCATATTTCCGGAGGGGTGTCTACCGAAGAGAAGGTGGAGTAGATTTTTAACACTTTGTTGTAAAAGAAATCTGCAAGCTCATTGCATTGCTCCTGGGATTTGCTTGGAGGGGGGGCTGTGGATGCGCTAGAGCATTGTTTTATGATTTGGAAGATTTCCTTGGGTTTTGACTTCGCTTCTATTATTTTGGCAGAGAAATAGGTGGCCTGGGCTGCTCTAATCCCTTCTTTATATATTTTAATGGCTTCTTTGTAAGAGGTTTTCTTTTCTGGGAGGAAGTCTAGGCGCCAGGCTCTCTCTTTTTGTCTGCAGGTGCGTTTTAGTTGTTTTAGAGAGTCAGAAAACCAAGGGGCAGATTTGTGAAGTCTCTTAGAGGAGGATTTGCGCATCGGTAGATTGGAATCTAGTGAGCAGGTGATCCAGTCTCTGTAGATGTCATTTCCCATATTAGGATCCGTGCAGGGTGCGGGGCGGGTGGCGTCTAGTAGGGACACCCAGGATTCCAGCGGGAGTTTCGACCAGTTTCTTCTGATGGTCACTTGGGGGGGTGCTTGGGGATTTTTATGAAAGGCCCATGAGAATGGGATCAGAAAGTGGTCTGACCACGGGAGGGGAGAGGGTAGGTCTACAGTTAGGTCCAGGCAATTGCTAAAAATAGGGTCTAACAGGTTGCCTTTTTCATGAGTCGGAGCCGTCACCAGCTGGGTGAGTTGGAGAGCCTCCAAATCTTGTAGTAAGTCCTGCGCGATGTGATCAGCAGAGGAATTAAAATGAAGATTGAGGTCTCCTACAATCGTGTGGTTGGCTGACGTAAGAATTCTTTGTGCAATGATTTCTGGCAGGGACCTGTGGAACAGTTTTACAGATTCTGGGGGGCGATAAATCAGGGTACCTGAGAAGGAATTGTTTGCATCGACCTTTAGGCAAAAGGCTGCACTTTCGCAGTCAGGGATGTTGTCTGCCGAGAGGTGGCATTGGTACTGATTTTTCAGAATTATCGCCAGACCTCCGCCTCTGCCGACTGGTCTGTCCACTCTGAGAATGTGATAGCCTGTGGGTAGTGCTCGCACCACGTCTGGGTCGGAGTGGGGAGTGAGCCATGTTTCTGTCAGGAAGATGGCGTCGGGTTTTTTCTCCTCGAGCAACATGGCTATCTCCGTATGGTGTTTCGGTAGCGAACGGCAGTTTAGTGCAAGCATATGAAATGCTTGTGCCTTGGCCGACGGGGTTTTGCGGAAGGGGTGTTTGCAACCCTGACATGAGCCGGGTAGGTCAGTGGGGGCAAATATGCAAGGGCAATGGGGAGTAGAGTTCCTGCCTATTTTGTGTAGGGCTGCTGAGCTGTAGGTTCTGCTCTGGGAAGGGGAAAGGCCAGGGGGTGTGGCCCTGGGTCCCGGCAGGTCGCGGACGGGCGCAGACGGGCTTGCCTTAGGCGCGCCTTCGGCGCGCAAACGGCGCTCCCGCTGCGCTCGTCCGCTGCGCTTCCTGTAGATGCACATTTGTAGGGCAAGGGGGGCGTGGCTTCAAGTGGGCGTGACCGGCGAGCGCGCCTGCTCTAATGGCGGCCGCTTTGTTATGATGAGTAGCGCTACAGCGTTTGCACCGCTGCGCGTTTCAGGGGGTATTCTATCAGTTCACTATTTAAAAACACAGTTTATCTAGGTGACACCACACAGGTTAAAAAGAGCAGGTGATTTTCGAGTGATTTTCGATTCGTACCTCCAGCTCCCGGCTTCCGCCTCAGGACTGGGTCAGCTGGTCTATCGTTGCGCTGTGGAGCAGCGTTTTTATAGTCTAGGGGGGCGTGGCTTCAAGTGGGCGTGACCGGCGAGCGCGCCTGCTCTAATGGCGGCCGCTTTGTTATGATGAGTAGCGCTACAGCGTTTGCACCGCTGCGCGTTTCAGGGGGTATTCTATCAGTTCACTATTTAAAAACACAGTTTATCTAGGTGACACCACACAGGTTAAAAAGAGCAGGTGATTTTCGAGTGATTTTCGATTCGTACCTCCAGCTCCCGGCTTCCGCCTCAGGACTGGGTCAGCTGGTCTATCGTTGCGCTGTGGAGCAGCGTTTTTATAGTCTAGGGGGGCGTGGCTTCAAGTGGGCGTGACCGGCGAGCGCGCCTGCTCTAATGGCGGCCGCTTTGTTATGATGAGTAGCGCTACAGCGTTTGCACCGCTGCGCGTTTCAGGGGGTATTCTATCAGTTCACTATTTAAAAACACAGTTTATCTAGGTGACACCACACAGGTTAAAAAGAGCAAGTGATTTTCGAGTGATTTTCGATTCGTACCTCCAGCTCCCGGCTTCCGCCTCAGGACTGGGTCAGCTGGTCTATCGTTGCGCTGTGGAGCAGCGTTTTTATAGTCTAGGGGGGCGTGGCTTCAAGTGGGCGTGACCGGCGAGCGCGCCTGCTCTAATGGCGGCCGCTTTGTTATGATGAGTAGCGCTACAGCGTTTGCACCGCTGCGCGTTTCAGGGGGTATTCTATCAGTTCACTATTTAAAAACACAGTTTATCTAGGTGACACCACACAGGTTAAAAAGAGCAAGTGATTTTCGAGTGATTTTCGATTCGTACCTCCAGCTCCCGGCTTCCGCCTCAGGACTGGGTCAGCTGGTCTATCGTTGCGCTGTGGAGCAGCGTTTTTATAGTCTAGGGGGGCGTGGCTTCAAGTGGGCGTGACCGGCGAGCGCGCCTGCTCTAATGGCGGCCGCTTTGTTATGATGAGTAGCGCTACAGCGTTTGCACCGCTGCGCGTTTCAGGGGGTATTCTATCAGTTTACTATTTAAAAACACAGTTTATCTAGGTGACACCACACAGGTTAAAAAGAGCAGGTGATTTTCGAGTGATTTTCGATTCGTACCTCCAGCTCCCGGCTTCCGCCTCAGGACTGGGTCAGCTGGTCTATCGTTGCGCTGTGGAGCAGCGTTTTTATAGTCTAGGGGGGCGTGGCTTCAAGTGGGCGTGACCGGCGAGCGCGCCTGCTCTAATGGCGGCCGCTTTGTTATGATGAGTAGCGCTACAGCGTTTGCACCGCTGCGCGTTTCAGGGGGTATTCTATCAGTTCACTATTTAAAAACACAGTTTATCTAGGTGACACCACACAGGTTAAAAAGAGCAGGTGATTTTCGAGTGATTTTCGATTCGTACCTCCAGCTCCCGGCTTCCGCCTCAGGACTGGGTCAGCTGGTCTCTGCGTAGAGGGTGGAGTGCCTGCGTAGAGGGTGTTTCCGTAATCCAGTCGGCTCGTGACCAGAGCATGGGTGACTGTTTTCCTTGTTTCGGAGGGGATCCAGCAAAATGTTTTTCTGAGCATGCGAAGAATGTTAAAGCAGGAGGAGGATACGGCGCTGACTTGTTTGTTCATTGAAAGTGAAGAATCTAGGATGACGCCTAGGTTCCGTGCGTGGTCTGTCGGGATGGGTGCTTTTCCGAGGGCTTCCGGCCACCAGGAGTCATCCCAAGCCGAGGGGGATGTGCCTAAGATGAGGACTTCTGTTTTGTCTGAGTTTAGTTTCAGGCGGCTTTGTTTCATCCATTCTGCGACTTCTTTCATTCCTTCGTGTAGGTTAGTTTTGGCGGTGCTGGGGTCCCTGGTGAGAGAGAGGATAAGTTGAGTATCATCCGCGTAGGAGATGATGTTGAGATTGTGTTGGCGAGCGATGGCCGCAAGGGGGCTCATGTAAACGTTGAAGAGGGTAGGGCTGAGCGAGGATCCTTGTGGTACGCCGCAGATGATTTCAGAGGCCTCGGACTTGAATGGTGGGAGGCGGACTCTCTGGGTTCTTCCATTGAGGAACGAGGTGATCCAATCAAGTGCTTTGCCTTGGATTCCGATGTTGTTGAGGCGTTGTAAAAGGGTGCTGTGGCAGACTGTGTCGAATGCTGCAGAGAGGTCAAGGAGGATGAGGGCGACTGTGTCTCCATTGTCCAGTAGAGTTCGAATGCCGTCTGTTGCTGCGATGAGGGCGGTCTCAGTGCTGTGTTTTGCTCGGAAGCCAGATTGTGAGGGGTCGAGGGATTTGTTGGCTTCGAGGAAGGCGGCGAGCTGGTTGTTGACTGCTTTCTCGATGACTTTGGCCGGGAATGGAAGAAGCGAGATGGGGCGGTAGTTTTTGAGTTCGGTGGGGTCTGCTGTTGGTTTTTTCAGAAGGGCGGTGAGTTCAGCGTGTTTCCAGTCATCCGGGAAGGTGGCGGTGTTGAAGGAGCAGTTGATGACGTCTCGGAGGTGCGGAGCTATGACGGAGTCTGCTTTGTTGAAGATGTGGTGAGGGCATGGGTCTGTGGGGGATCCAGAGTGGATGGAGTTCATCAGGCGGATGGTGTCCTCGGTGGAGATTGGGTTCCAGGCGTTAAGGGTGTTAGCGGGGGGAAGATGGTCTGCAGATGGTAGGGTGGGTTGGCTTCCGGGTTGGTTGTCGAAGCTGTTGTGGATGTCGACAATCTTGTTGTGGAAGAAAGAGGCTAGGGAGTCGCAGAGGGTTTGAGAGGGGGTGATGTCGTTGGAGTTGGCCGAGGGGTTGGAAAATTCTTTGACGATGTTGAATAGTTCCTTGCTGTTGTGGGCGTTGTTGTCAAGTCGATCCTTGAATGATGTTTTCTTGGCTTTTCGGATCAGTTGGTGGTGAGTACGAATGGCGCTTTTGAAGGCATCCTTGTTGCTGGTGGATGGGTCTTTCTTCAAGGTCTTTTCAAGGGAGCGGCACAGTTTCTTGGATTTCTTGAGGTCATCGTTGAACCATGAGGCCTTCTTGTTTCCAAGTTTGTGAAGACGTTTTTTCAGTGGTGCTAAGGTGTCGGCGGTGTTGGATAGCCAGAGGGTGAGGTTGGAGGCGGCTTCGTTGGCATTAGAAGAGAGGGCTGGGGGGTTAAGGAGGAGCGATGAGGAGATCTGGTCGATGGTGATTTTGTTCCAGCTTCTTTGTAGAGTTGGTTGGTGGTGGTTGATGGGTTTTGGTTTGTTGTAGGCGAAATGAACGCAGCTGTGGTCAGTCCAGAGGAGCTCCGTAGTGTGGCTGAAGGAGACATGGTTGCTGGAGGTGAAGATTGGGTCGAGTGTGTGACCTGCGATGTGGGTGGGGGAAGTGACCAGTTGTTTAAGTTCGAGGTTGGCGAGGTTGTCCAAGAGGGTGGCGGTGTTGCGGTCGTTGAGCTTTTCGAGGTGGAAGTTGAGGTCTCCTAGGAGGATGTAGTCTTTGGAGGGGAGCGCGTGTGGGGTGATGAAGTCTGTGATGTCTTCACTGAATTTTGCGCGGGGTCCTGGTGGTCTGTAGAGGAGGGTGCCTCTGAGAGTTGTCTTGGGGTCGATGTGGATCTGGAAGTGAAGGTGTTCGGAGTTAGCGAGGTTGGCGTCGGAGTTGGTGGAAATGCGGATGGATTTCTTATGGACGATAGCGATTCCTCCTCCTGTATGGTCGGTGCGGTCCTTGCGTGTGATCTTATAGTCTTCAGGGATAGCGATGGCGATGTCAGGGGCGGAGGAGGCGTTCATCCATGTTTCCGTTAGGAAGGCGACGTCAGGAGAGATGGTGTCTAGTAGGTTCCAAAGGTCAATGGCGTGCCTGTGGACCGAGCGGGTGTTGAGAAGGATGCATTCTAGGTGGTTGGGGTCGGGAATCTGTGTTGTGGTCGTAGCGGAGATGTTGTCGGTGCCGCTGAATCTGCAGGAGTAGCAGGAGAAAGGTCCATGGGTGTGTCCAGGAGCGGCTTGGACGCAGGTGGGGGCGCGGCCGGGGTCAAGGGCTAGGAGGGAGGCGACATCATAGGTAATGCGGGGGGGCTGGGGAGCGCGATGGGCAGGGGGTCTGGCGCTGGGCGCGGTCCAGGCGCGGACGGGCGTAGACGGGCTTACCTTTGGCGCACCTTCGGCGCGGGTTGGGCGCGGTCGCTGCGCGTGAACGCTGCGCGCAAAAACATCTGTCATAAGTGGATAGTGGAAGGGGAGGGGCGAGGGAGGGTCAGCAGGGAGGCGGGAGCGTGATTGGAGGGACGGGGCTGGGACTGGCCAAACAACAAAATGGCAGCAGCAGTAAACAACAGTGATCAGGGAGAGGATGGGGCGAGCAGTGAGCACAAAATTAAAATACACAGCAGCGCTATGCTTACAGCGCGTTGAAGCAGGATGCAGCGCTATGGGATGTGGCAACAATGAAATGCAGTACAAGTAGCGTCTCCTCACAGGCACAGTGCGTCTCTAATCAATGTAGCCAATCAAGTTAAGTTAAAAGCACAAGTAGCGTCTAAACATGAGGCCCAATGCGGCGCTATGAAATGAGATGGAATGCGACCCCAAAAGATAGCAAGCAGAGCCCAGGCAGCATGGAGCAAGAAGCGCTACGATACCAGGAGGGAATGCGTGGAGCGGCCGCTTCTGTGCAGGACAGGACGGTCACAGCTCACATGGGGGGTGGGGTCGGTCTCTACTCTTAGTGGGAGGGAGGGTCAGCAGGGAGGCGGGAGCGTGATTGGAGGGACGGGGCTGGGACTGGCCAAACAACAAAATGGCAGCAGCAGTAAACAACAGTGATCAGGGAGAGGATGGGGCGAGCAGTGAGCACAAAATTAAAATACACAGCAGCGCTATGCTTACAGCGCGTTGAAGCAGGATGCAGCGCTATGGGATGTGGCAACAATGAAATGCAGTACAAGTAGCGTCTCCTCACAGGCACAGTGCGTCTCTAATCAATGTAGCCAATCAAGTTAAGTTAAAAGCACAAGTAGCGTCTAAACATGAGGCCCAATGCGGCGCTATGAAATGAGATGGAATGCGACCCCAAAAGATAGCAAGCAGAGCCCAGGCAGCGTGGAGCAAGAAGCGCTACGATACCAGGAGGGAATGCGTGGAGCGGCCGCTTCTGTGCAGGACAGGACGGTCACAGCTCACATGGGGGGTGGGGTCGGTCTCTACTCTTAGTGGGAGGGAGGGTCAGCAGGGAGGCGGGAGCGTGATTGGAGGGACGGGGCTGGGACTGGCCAAACAACAAAATGGCAGCAGCAGTAAACAACAGTGATCAGGGAGAGGATGGGGCGAGCAGTGAGCACAAAATTAAAATACACAGCAGCGCTATGCTTACAGCGCGTTGAAGCAGGATGCAGCGCTATGGGATGTGGCAACAATGAAATGCAGTACAAGTAGCGTCTCCTCACAGGCACAGTGCGTCTCTAATCAATGTAGCCAATCAAGTTAAGTTAAAAGCACAAGTAGCGTCTAAACATGAGGCCCAATGCGGCGCTATGAAATGAGATGGAATGCGACCCCAAAAGATAGCAAACAGAGCCCAGGCAGCGTGGAGCAAGAAGCGCTACGATACCAGGAGGGAATGCGTGGAGCGGCCGCTTCTGTGCAGGACAGGACGGTCACAGCTCACATGGGGGGTGGGGTCGGTCTCTACTCTTAGTGGGAGGGAGGGTCAGCAGGGAGGCGGGAGCGTGATTGGAGGGACGGGGCTGGGACTGGCCAAACAACAAAATGGCAGCAGCAGTAAACAACAGTGATCAGGGAGAGGATGGGGCGAGCAGTGAGCACAAAATTAAAATACACAGCAGCGCTATGCTTACAGCGCGTTGAAGCAGGATGCAGCGCTATGGGATGTGGCAACAATGAAATGCAGTACAAGTAGCGTCTCCTCACAGGCACAGTGCGTCTCTAATCAATGTAGCCAATCAAGTTAAGTTAAAAGCACAAGTAGCGTCTAAACATGAGGCCCAATGCGGCGCTATGAAATGAGATGGAATGCGACCCCAAAAGATAGCAAGCAGAGCCCAGGCAGCGTGGAGCAAGAAGCGCTACGATACCAGGAGGGAATGCGTGGAGCGGCCGCTTCTGTGCAGGACACTGCGCAGCTCCACCTGTTCGGCGCCAGTGCTCCCAGCCAGCTCCTGCCACTGCGTCAGGGTTCGAAGCCCGCTTAGGCTGTGCTCATCGTTGGTTTTTGGTGATTGTTACTGTACTGTATAATTCTCCTGCATTATTGTGTGGGTGTTAGCTCATCCACGTTAGCTCATGCCCCACTGTCCCCCTTGACCTCTGCTCTCCCTCACCTCCCCCTCCCATCCCCGGTTCCCTCCGCTGCGTTCCCTGTGGCCCGTCCCCTCTTCCCCCATTGGCCACCCCGCTCCCACCTCCCAGCTGCACCTCCCTCCCAACTCTTCATTTATGGCGGCCGCGCCGAAGGCATGCCTAAGGCAAGCCCGTCTGCACCTATCGGCGCCTGGACCGCGCCCAGCGCCAGAACCCCTGGCCCCCGCAAACACCACAATGCCCGACTCCGCTACGATGCCAACACACTCCACGCACAAAAACCCTGGACGAAAACACACCTGTTCCGGGCCTCCCCGAAGCGCACCCGAGAACCCTTCTCCTGCCTGAACTGCAGCTTCACCAGCATCTGGCCCACCAAACCTCCAACAAAATAATCCAACATACCTCAGATGCAAACTCCTCAACACCTGTTCCGCCCGCAAACACACCGTCGAACTCTGGGACCTTCTCGACTCTACCTTCCCAGACGTCGCCTTCCTGATGGTGACCAGCCCCCGACATTGCCATAGCCATCCCAGAAGACTACAAGATCACCCGCAGGGACCGTGTCAACGACATTGGAGGAGAAATTGCCATAGTTCACAGAAACACCCTCAGAATCTCGACCAACACTGACAACACCCTCAGCACCGTTGAACACATGCACTTCCAGATCCACACCGACCCCAACACCACCCTCAGCTCCCAATATGCCTGCCACCAAATAAATTATGCTATTGCTAAATTCTACAGATTGCAGGTTCGGGGAACAGCTATGGGCTCTAGTGCAGCATCCACCTATCTATTGCTTTTTATAGAGCAGCGCAAGAGTGCTTACATTCCCTGTTAATAGTCACATTGTGAATCATACTGTGTATAGATGATCCAGTTTATAGATACTAGTTATCATTTTTGCAAAGTCTGTGTCAATGATTTCCCTTTGTTTTTTAGGTCTCGCCTGTCGATGCGCATGCGCATCGAGCAAGCGAGACTATTGCGAGTTATCCACTCTTTATCTGCACTGCAAGGAATCGTGGCGATTCCTTGCAGTGCCCGTGACTTTTAAGGTCAATGCGCATGCGCATTAAGCTTATGCGCATGCGCATTGACCTTAAAAGTCACGGGCGCGTGCATGTCCGTCTTTGTTTACCCGCTCCGCCCCCTCCCGCCGTGTCGCCTTGTTTAACTATGTAGACGTATACTTTGTTGTATTTCTTAGGTTTGCTGACAGACTTAATATACATAGCAAGTTGTTTTATCATCAACCCCTTACCAAGTGTCACATTCGTTGTTCCTGGTGGTTGGCTTTTCTTTTTTCTCTATCACGCACTTTTTAAGATTTTTCCTACTCCAAGATGGCCGACACCAATTTGCGGCTTAGTCCATTTTCCATCTTCATAACACATATGCGTTAAAACGTCGTGTGATGGAGTCGACGTTTTCTAGCGAGACTCGAGCGGTGCCGTCCTGACATCACGCTGCGGTAGAAAATCTTGCCGAAGCTTTGTTTTGCATGCTGGCGAGTCCCCTCACATTTGATTAAGTTTCACGGCATTTTCGTAATTACGGCACTCTAGATTACAAGTAGCTTACTGCACCCGAGATGCTGTCCTTAAGTCTGAGCTTCAAATGGGTCAAATCAGGCGAACAGTTAATAAGCAGCCTTCGTTCTATGTTTAAGTGCAGTTAAGTTTATCCTGACTCTGAAAGATGGGCTACTTTACTCTTTATTTTTTCATTTTTTATTTTTGAGGCCCCGCATTTTCCCTCTGTAAGATCGCCGTTTTCTATACAAGCAATTTTCAACCTTCGTTCAGTTAACAGCTTTACCTGTGATTTATGATCTACGGCCGCCATCTTTCCTCTCTAGAACGTGCTGGTTTACGTTCTAGCATTCCGGTGAATCGTTATTACCAGGTGTACACACTTGTACGCAAGGCGTTTTGTATTTAAACCCTGCTCCAGACCTCGCCTCTACCGTTTCCGGCCTGCACGTTCGAGGGGCGTAGCGGCTGGCTTTCCGATCGGGCTGGACATCCGCTTTGTGTGAGGTAAGCACCCACTGTGGGGGTTCGAGTCTATCACTTTATTATCTCTGGCCTGATTCGCCTACTAGCAATACGTTCTTTGCTTTTTTTCAGGCTACCCATTACTACATGATGTCCTGAATCATAAGCTTCCGACTCCCGATAGTTACGCTGTTTATATTTCCGGTACACTGAATTAACATGGTAAATATATTTTGTGTGTGTACCCATATACACACCATGCTTTTTGGGATGCCTCCTTCGGACTCCTTTGTTATTGAGCCTGATTGCCTTTTTTCGATAGTTCTCTTATGTGTGTCATTGCTCCTTTACCGGTCAGAATACTTTGTTTCACATTGCTTTGTTTATCGTCTTCAGATTTGCCCGTATTTTTCTCCCTCTAGGTCCGGATTTCGCATCGACCCCTGGTGCCCCTCAGGTCCCGATTCTTAAGCCTCACTGTGTATAGCTGCTATTTTATCGTTTTCCTGCAATCTGTCTGTACCTTTGGGTGATTGCTTATTCAGGACTTACGACTAATATTTACGGTAAACTTCCTCATTTCATCCTCGATTCTCTGCTATTTAGATACCAGGGAGTCTTTAAAGGCGCCCTCACCCTCACTCACCCCCACTCACCCTCACCCCCACTCACCCTCAACCCCTCACCCTCAACCCCTCACCCTCAACCCCTCACCCTCAACCCCTCACCCTCACTCACCCTCACCCTCACTCACCCTCAACCCCTCACTCACCCTCAACCCCTCACCCACCCTCAACCCCTCACCCTCAACCCCTCACCCTCAATCCCTCACCCTCACTCACTCACCCTCACTCACCCACACTCACCCTCACTCACACTCACCCACCCTCACTCACACTCACCCTCACTCACCTTCACCCTCACTCACCCTCAACCCCTCACCCTCACTCACCCCCCCTCACCCTCAACCCCTCACCCTCAACCCCTCACCCTCCCTCACCCTCACTCACCCTCAACACCTCACCCTCACTCACCCTCAACCCCTCACCCTCACTCACCCTCACCCCCTCACCCTCAATCCCTCACCCACACTCACCCACACTCACCCCCACTCACCCTCACTCACACTCACACTCACCCTCACCCTCACTCACCCTCACTCACCCTCACCCTCACTCACCCTCACCCTCACTCACCCTCACTCACCCTCACCCTCACTCACCCTCAACCCCTCACCCTCACTCACCCTCAACCCCTCACCCACCCTCAACCCCTCACCCTCAACCCCTCACCCTCAACCCCTCACTCACCCTCAACCCCTCACCCTCACTCACCCTCAACCCCTCACCCACCCTCAACCCCTCACCCTCAACCCCTCACCCTCAACCCCTCACCCTCAACCCCTCACTCACCCTCACTTACCCTCACCCTCAACCCCTCAGCCTCACCCTCACTCACCCTCAACCCCTCACCCTCACTCACCCTCACTCACCCTCAACCTCATGCTAAAGATTTACAAAAAAAACCATAAACAATTCTAAAAGCACTAACTCTAATGCTGCGAGACCTATTGCATTTCTAATGCTTGTTTTTTTACCAATTAAATAAACCAGATGTGCTGGTTCAACTGGCCACATATTCTAACCACATTAAGGTGCCCCATTTGATGGTCATTTCAGTCTCAAACCAAATGTCTTGTAATGTAAGTAGAGGCTGGTACAGCTGCCTTCCTCCTTTTCTCATCGCCTCTATTTTTCTCATCACAGCATTTTGTGACAATAGAAACTAGACAAAAAGGGAAACGGAAGCGAACCAAAAAAAGCCTGATGGTTTCCGTTAAAAAAAAGTAAAACCCTGAGTTCATATAAGGTATCAGGGTCCTTCATTGTGCATTTGCTGTGAAATCAATTTCTTTCATCACAGGCCTGTCTTATTCTTTTCTATACTGAGATGAAGACACGTCTCTCTGCAATAAAGCAGAACAGTGGTGGCTGGTAAACTTTGAAATAGGAGTGGTTAAGTACTGCGGCTAAAAGGCTTCAGGGAATTCGCCTGCTGAGAAATTGTTTATAAATGTAGGATTTAATGGGACAATTTTTGAAAGATTTTGACTAAAGCCTTATGTATGAGCAGATGAAATGAAATCTCCAACTGTTTCTAGATGTGTTGAGCAAGCAAGACCAATCCAAGGCATGCCTGGGAGGGTTCTCAGGGCTTTTCTAAACATTGGAGCAAGCAGTGAGTTTTGGAGGAAAATTTCATAAGGAAATTGGTCAAAACGGTAATTGTATAAGCTGGTGAAATAGGATGTGTCTGCATTTGGACAGGGCCTAGCATCATTCAAGAAAGTAAAATGTATTTTCACTCACTTCTGTGTCATACTTCTTTCCTTTTCCCACTGTGACTCCTTCAGTGAGGTTTTGAGCTGTATAATAACAATCAGGCCCTGCTGGAAACTGACATGTCCCTCAGGTTATACAAAAGTTAGAGTCTGGCCCGGCCATCAATCATGAAGTTTACGGTATAGACTATGAAACGTCTCCACATGAGTCACAAATTAGCAGCCATAAGAGCAAATGCTCTGTGGCAGAAAGGAACAATGTTCGGAGTAAATATCCCTAACACAGGATGAAGCAATCCACCAACATCACCTTTACATATATTTTTGAGCTGCACAAATATCGTCAATTTCTAAAAAAAAATAAACATTCATTTGGATAAATGAAATAAATTTCCGCAACCATCTGATTGATAATCTCTGAAAATACATATGTTATACCCTCAAATACTAGTCTTTCATTTTTAAAAAATTAACATTGTTTTCTTTTAAAGCATCAACTTGAAATCTTTTTTTATCAGGTTTTCAATTTTAATTATAAACTAGTTTGATCCCCTAATATCATCTGGTCATTTCCATCAAGTACTGTCATTTACAGCCCCACGTGCCCGGAATGCCCACCGTCTGACAGGGGCAGCTGTCAGAAGCCAGTAATTGCCACCATGTGCCAGGGATGGTGAGCCGGGGGGGGTAAAAGTGGCGTCAGATGTCAATTATAGTTGCCATGGATGCCACAATAAAGGAAGGGTATCTTCCTCGTGATAGAAGTGTGCACTGATTAGTAGGCTGTCCCACCACCATAATGCCTACTATGCATGGGATGTGGCATAACGGGCTGTGGTACTCTTGCACTGTGAAAGAAGCAGCACGAGACATGGGGTCAGAGTTAGTTCTGCTTGAAATCCAGGATCACCATTTCCGCGTCCAGTGCAAACTGTGCAATGATTCTGGCGGGGTTTCTGTGAAATTGCTCAAGGTAATATTTGAGGAACTTGGACGGGAACACCCTGGAAGGGGAAGTAACTTTGTGGCTAAATTGATAATTTTAGAACCTGAGGAAATGGGTCCTGATAAAGGCAGAAGCATTTAGCTGCAAATGTTGCAATTATGGGCAAATCGTGTCATCTTCCTGTGCTAAAATTGGAAATATGTGTGAAAATTAATTCAATTGTGAAAATGGGAAATGTAATGTATTTGCCAAATTCAAAGATGTTGGTGACCTAATTTCCTCTTCCATAACCTTAATTAATGCACCCCTGCTAGACTTGGGTTTTACAAGAACCAATATATAGATGAAGATACTTACAGGTTTGGATGGGAAAACGTGCAGTTTACCATTTTGCAAAACTGATTAGTTCCTTATTTTGAACTGGAAAATCTCAGAAAAGTCGGATTACACAGTTACTGAGCCATAAGAAGGACATGACTTCTGCACTGGGACCCCGGTCGAGTAGCCATGTACTTTACAAATGCCTAGCATAGCATAACCACATGACCTATAGATTTGCTGGGTCTGACACAGATAATACCCTTCCCTGCGGACTGCGCATGCGCTGTCAGCAGCCAGACCTAAAAAGGCCCCAGCTAGCGAATCAGAGAGCTAAAACAGTGGACCACATTTGCAAATCAAGGCAGTTTTAAACTTGCAAACACATGCTCTATAGGTGTTTTGCAAAGTATGGGAGACACCATCCATTTTGTTTGCCTCAGGAAATATTCGTGATAACTTCATAGAAATTAACAGTAAGAACTAGCCCACCACACCATAAACCATGCCCATGAACAGCCATAAAAACGGGTCCAAACACTGACCATCAAACCAGCCCTTTGGGCACTGCCAGACTGCCAGTTGGACCCTGCAGATTTGGGCCTCTGATGGGGCTTTGGTCCACACCAATACAGCCAACCCGCCACTGGAGCACCTAATAGATTTCCATTTAAAGTGGTGACCCACCTCCAGATTGACATTTAGCATTTGATTATCTATTAGGCATCCCCATCATACATGAAGGAAAGTGCCATCTTCACCTGGCGCCTTCTCAGGCAATCTCTCTGATAGCATTAGTGTGAATGGAAGCATACATTTACTCTTACGCGTAGACCCTACTGCCCGCTGTCTTTGACTCTCTTTGGGAAGGGTGACCAACATTGCTTTGATGCCAATGTGCCTCCATCTTTGTGAATACTTTCCCATCACTGCCAAGACTTGAAAACAACTTCCTCAAACTCAGGACGGATCTTTAAAGTGCACCTCCTCATCTCACACCACAAGTTGTCTCTGCATGTTCATTGTAGGATTGGTCTACACCAGAAAACAGCAGACACCAACCAAGAGCAGGTAGACTGGCCACCCAAAAACAAAAATCTGCAACCATAACATTGGTTGGTATTGATGTGCCCTATGTGAAAGGAAGCTTTAAAAGATGCATAAATATTGATCAAATATTTACGAGTTCTCATGTCTCCTTTTATGGTGACACAATCTATGCCTACCAATGGTAGATCTTAAGCCTGATGCAGACTAATCGATGCTATTTGGAAAGGGGGAATAATTTGCATGCATGTTTGAGATCATTAATTTGTGAGAATTGCTAATAAAAACTTGAGAGAAGTGATCATTCATTGAGAACTTGGATGGTGGTGGGGACCACGCGATGAGGGCGAGAAGTAGGTGAGACCACAGACGAAAGCGGAAGTGAGTCTTAAAGAAAGATCCTCTTGTGTCCATGTCTGATGAGATTATGGCGCAAACTCTGGACCTCAATAGACAGAGCTGCTGAAGAGCTTCCTTTCACCTGGAAGAGTTGAGTGGGTGGGTCTTTCTTGAAGGTATAGTCTGGTATGATGTTGCTGTGGGGGAAAGGCTTGAATTTGAGGGCTGGTGCAGAGGTGGTGAAGCCAAAGAAGGAAACGAGATTGGGGGGTGTGAGAGGTAGGGTGGCATTGTAAAGAAATGATTGGATTCAAAGGCTACACTCATGATCTTGTGGCAGCCGATGATGTAACCGCCGGCTGGGTCAGAAACAAGAGTGGGGGTGGAAAGCAAAATCGAGGCATTTCAGGGCAAGACTGAGGGGGCAGGCACATGGGAGACACATTGCCAGGTAATGTTAAAGGAGTGCGGGTTTTCTTGTAGCCTCGGTTGAACAGGGGACCATGCTGCAGTGTATGATATGATAGGTATTATGATATATCTCGCTGCATTGCAAACCTAGGCCCTCACTACGATGAAAGATGTCATATTGATCAACCCATTCAAAATGCGATACCACAGGATCTGAATTTAAAAGGTGGGATAATTAGCTCCCAATACAAATTTTGCCCTTCAAGACGCTGCATAACATGTAATTGTGTGTAAATGGGTGTGAACAGCCTTTACAACAAAACTTTTACAACGCACTACCATTACGATGCAACCATTACAACGCAAACCATTACAACGGATTGCGCTGGGAGGTGCTCTAGGATAGGGAATAGATTTAATTTACTATCCAACACCTTCCCTACTATCCACAGGGACTGGAGTTGGAATAGTAAATTAAACTATTCACTATCCAGCACCCCAAAGCGCTATGCGTTGTAATGGTATGCGTTGTAAAAACTGCGTTGTAATGGCATGCGTGGTAAAAGCATGCGTTGTAACGTCATACATCCGTAATTGGGGCATTTAACATATCAGAAAAACCCACAGGTTCATGATGACCAAGGTGATTTGAAATCTCATTATGGATTTGACCATATGGAGAACCATATTGGACGAGTGTGGATCATCTTGTTATAGTTTAATTATTAACATTAGCAGGTGCATTTCTTCTACTAAAAAATACAGCAGTAGAATACATCTATTGGGTCTCGTGGCCTTGTACGATGCATTCAGCGAGGACTCTTCTAGCGGGGTATCTTGCCTTCGCAATGTCCTGTTTTTTTCCACCACATTAAAAGTTAGTTGATTCCAGCTAGCATCAGACAACTTCAGTAACCTATTTTGTAGTGGAGCCGGAAATTAACACAAGATTTGGGAGCATGTAAACTTTTGAAGTGTTTGGGAGCTGGTGGTGAAAAAAGGTGTTTATGGAAGAGATAAAGGTGGAGAACCTCGAGTTTTGGTCGAAGTGGATATCGAAATGAGAGATATCATAAGAACCCATGACTGCTCAAAACACCTAAAAATGTAAATGTACAGCACATAAAATGAAACAAGCATTGCCAAAGCCAAGTGGTCTGGCGTTGGCCGCCAGCCTTTTGACTCTGGCATTTATTGCTTTGTTCTGTCATGGTTTTTGCTCATCGTTATTGTTGGAGAAACTGCCAGGCCCTCATCCGTCTAAAAACACATTGAGCAAAGGCAAACAGATGTGCTTGGTCCAAAAAGGCAGACATTACCATAGTAATCCCTGGCACTGAAGGGAACTGCTTTTTGTGCGTATGTGCTCCTTGTGAAAGAGAAATGTAACTCACAGCGAAGTCAAACAAGAGCTGATTTGGGCTGTGAGTGGAAAGAAACAGGCTGGCTGAAACCCCTTATAAGTAAACGGTCTAACCAAAACCTGACCTATAAAAGACAATCGATCTTATGTTGGCTACCAATCTCATGCCTTTGCGAATACATTTTAGTAATGTTTTTGTAAATGTTTATTCTGATTAGACAGAGTAAGAAAAAGACAGATGTACAGAGAGGCTGGCAAAACAGACAGAGAGGCTCAGAAAGACGGACAGGGAGGGCTGTATATTTCGATAGATGATAGACCCGCGATATATAAATGACGATAGATGATAGTGTTCAATGCATGATGGATACATAGATAATGACAGAATGATAGACTTCCGAAGATAGATATAATGATAGATTTCCAAAGATAGATATAATGATAGACTTGCAGAGATAGATAGACTGATCAACTTTGAACAATAGAGAGACAGACAAACAGATAGATAGATAGATAGATAGATAGATAGATAGATAGATAGATAGACAGATAGACAGATAGACAGACAGACAGATAGACAAACAGACAGATAGACAGACAGACAAACAGATAGATAGATAGACAAATAGATAGACAGACAGATAGACAGCCAGACAGACAGACAGACAGATCGATCGATAGATAGATAGATAGACAGATAGATAGATATATAGATAGATTGATAGATTGATAGATTGATAGATAGATAGATAGATAGATAGATAGATAGATAGATAGATAGATAGATAGATAGATAGATAGATAGATTTGCAAACACAAATAGATTGCATTATAGACATATATGGATAGAAAGACAGAATTATACACTTGCAAAGATAGATAGATAGATAGATAGATATATAGATAGATAAATGTATAGATAGAAGCCACATATTCAATTAGTAATATAACAGTTATATATCCATGCAAGCACTAACAAGAGCACTAAAAGGAAGCTAGAAAAATATATAAGCAGGACATACAGGCTATTTGGTTTTGCAATCATAGCTGTGGCCCTCAATTAAAATACATATACATGTGTAATTATTCAGTTAGAAGTGCATCTCATCGTGTGCATTTTAAAAAGAGAATTACTCTATAAAGAATGGATTCAGAAGGACACAATCTGGAAAACACTGAAATAGCAGCAATCAAATAAGCAAAGGCAGCTCCAAAAAGCATTTATAACATCATTAGCAGGAGGCAGGAACTGATAAAGCTGGATTGTGCCCTGTGCTGTGCAGGCCTGGTAGAAAGGGTCCTCCTATCACACCGGGCTGTAAACACACAGGAAATACTAAAGTGATAATGGAGTACAAACATAAACACTGGCACCAAAGGGAACTACCTTGCGTGTGGGTGTGCTCATTGTGAAAGGGCAAAATGCAGTCACTCAAAGTGAAGTTAACCAGTGGCTTTAGTAGGTTGACTCATTGCCCCATGCTGTATGTTGTAGCGGGTGGATGAAAAACGTGAATCACACAACAACCGGCCAATAGATGAAGAGAGTTAGCTGAAATTCCCCTTAAATAAGTATATTATACATATACATTTTGTAAAATCAAAATGTCTTGGCTGGCGCCAGACCTATAAATAAGAACAAAGCTGTTGAATGTAATGTGCTGCAAAAGATGTACATCTCCACTGGTGATCTACTTCCTCCTCCTCCACAACCCTTTATTGAAGATTTTGTCACCCAAAATTACGGGTGGATGAAAAACGTGAATCACACAACAACCGGCCAATAGATGAAGAGAGTTAGCTGAAATTCCCCTTAAATAAGTATATTATACATATACATTTTGTAAAATCAAAATGTCTTGGCTGGCGCCAGACCTATAAATAAGAACAAGCTGTTGAATGTAATGTGCTGCAAAAGATGTACATCTCCACTGGTGATCTACTTCCTCCTCCTCCACAACCCTTTATTGAAGATTTTGTCACCCAAAATTACAGCAAAAGCAGAAGATGATGTAGGCAATCTTTAAGTGTAATTTCCTCACTTCAAAGCAGGCAAGTTCAGAGAAGTGTCAGGATTTTCCCACTGGCCAAACTTTTAAAAAAAACATGTTATAAGGTTCCTCAATTTCTTCACAAAGCCTCCAAGTTGTCTACTCACATTCTTCTGGCAGAGCCTGGTGTATGAGACAGGAAATCCTCCTGTGCTGAACACTGCAACAGAATTTGACCCAGAGAGGATTCCTGTTCCATCACTTCTGGTCAGCAAGTCAGTGAAAATGGGATGGTTTTAGAGACAAATGGGCACTATTTAACCCTTTCGCTGTGGCGGCTATTCTGCCGCAGTGCTAAGGGGCGGGGGGGCTGCGTGGCGCTCACACGCTGGTGACGGAACCACTCCGTCATGCATTTCGGGGGAGCTGTGCAGGCGTGGCGAGCGTGCCGTGACGGAACCGTTCCGTCACCAGCACAGCCCACCCCAGGGGCATGACGGAACGGTTCCGTCACCAGCGTGGGAGGGGTTAGGAGCATATCAGTCTGACACTGAAATCACCACCCTGGCTCCCAGAGGACTCAGAAATTCATGAAATTAAATCAAATTACATTTCCCATGCACCATCATCACAACATGTAAGGCCTGGACTGTCTACAAAAAGGGTCCTCTCCTTACATTCCTACTGCAGCTCTCCAATGCGAATTTACAGGAGATTTTAAGTCCCCAACATTGGAATAATTTGAGCCGGTCTCTCAGGGTTGACCCAATGCCCTGTGCTTCAGAATAGTCCTGTCCCAGATGTCTCTTACAGAGGATGCTCTTCAAGCCAGCAGATGAAGAAAATTGATCAAGGCCCCTTGAGCCCAGCCGCCTCTAACTACTCTCCAAATGAAATGAAATACCAGCATTTGTAAAGCGCACAGCTACCTCCGGAGAGGTGTCCCGGCGCTGGGGGCAGTCGGGAAGATTAAGCGAGCTATTCCTCAGAGTCACATGGTGCTGGACTGACCTGCAGCAGACCCTGAGGATCGATCCATGAACCCCCTGGTCCGGAGTCAGGCACCCTGGCCGCTGCGCCACACCTCTTCCACTTAGTTGATGTACATGCTGTCTAATGCTTTGTAGTAATCAGAGGGTGCATTACAAAACTCGTGAGTAGTTATCTCGCTTGACTATACTATTCAAAGATGTTTTATCACTCCTCTGAATAGAATTAGCTGCTGGTTTATTTTGTGTTGCGCTGAGATCAGTTAAGATGTTAAAAACTGTGAGATGGTCTGGCTAGGCCCGGGTAAATTTCAAATATGCCGGAGTACTCAGACTAATTTCAGGAATTATACATTACCCTTCTGATGGGAAGTTTCAAAAATGGTGTCAGCTTGAGTAATTAAGCGTAATTTGGTGTAAAAATCCTACCGCAGGAGCACCGGATCAATGGCCTACGAGAGAGTTAGTGGCGGCTGGCTACTGCTGTCCGTGTCCTGTAGGGTTTACTGCTATTTTCTTAGCACAAAATGCATTCTTGGGACCATTTTTGACGCGCGAAGACAGCGCTAAATGCTGGATTATGCTTCTTACATATGTTTTCATAATAATAAAACTTTTCTTGCCACACAATTTAGGAAACCTTGTCACATAATCTGGTCCTCCAGTAGCACACAATGCCAGTGGATGTGTTTTAAAATTACCTCTAGTATTTCGCAAAGCTTTGACATACACATGTAACCTACACTACAGTTTTTATCCCTCTAGAATGATATGTTGATATTGAATAGTGTGCTGTTGAGAACCCATACTGGCCATGTACTGGGATCTGTAGGGGTTTTATTTAATCTGTGCTTTTGTTGAGTTGGTGAAAAGGGGATGATGTGAATACAGGAATGACCAATCGCAGGAAAGTGCAGTGTTTAGTCTGATGCTTTCTGTTGGATGTTGTGAGTTTGTTAGGTGCTTCGCCGCCCTCTAGAATGTCTTTGTAGAGTTTAACATTATCTGGTGTCGTCTGGGGTTAAACTGTGCACAGTTGTGGAGGCTGAGCTGGGGTGTTCACCTGAGAGTGGAGGTGGCTTGTTGTAAACCACTGTTCCATATCATTTCTGTGTGGGATTTTACCTGGAACACCAGTGCTGTTTCAAGCCTTTGGATACCCTATCGGTTGATTAGCGATGCTTTATAAATCTTGATTCATTGATTGATTAATGGTTAGTGTTGTTATGTGACAATGGTGATCCCCAACTATCTGGTGGGTGTGACTTTTCAAAGGTGTGCTGTGATATGTTGTTTCTTTATGTTTAGTGCTGTATTTAAGTAACACAAATCTTGCTGTGTGACAAAAGATCACTGTACAATCATTGGGGATGTGGTGCTGGGAGAGAATATTAGCTTCTGGACATCATCTATTGGTCTGAACCCTTGGTCTGCACGATGACATTTCACACAAATTTACAATTTTAAGCAGAGGGTTGATGGGAGATTTGCCCAGAATCACACTATTTACTGTAAAATACAGGAGCCAGTATTATACCTAAGGTTACCAGATTCCAAACCAACAGCTCACCCATTAGCCCAAATCTTCTTTTTGTTAGTGGAGCTGTGCTCTTGCGTACAGCATATCGGTGCTGTGTTGGATGCACGCGCACCGCTCTCGCTGATGGGTTTTTGGTTGTTTTGTGTTTGTTGTGACATTGTCTATATCTCTAACTGTATGGCATACCTGTGCTGTGGGAGCACGGGTGCTGTTCTGCCTAATGTTTTCTGGCAGATGCAAGGTCTTGGGGTGGGAGCTGTAGACAGCCTTAATGCCATTCCTTAACCTGCTTCTTTGTTGACTCAATGGGGTTTGTAATGGAGGCCATTGGGACTGAGGGAGTTACATCTTCTCTCATGATGAGCTGCCTGTTAAGTCTGTGGGCAGGTAATGGGCAGAGATTAACAGTTCAAGCTGGTATTTCCCGGTGAGGTATCTCCAGTGAGGTATTTCACCTGGAATCATGAATAAAACCTAGATCTGGAAATTTGGGGTCCAATTCTGCATGCTTTTCCACGTTACATGGACAACAAAGGCCCACAATTTGCTAACATTTACTGCCTGTTTGGAGCAGATGGTAAATGGTGCAGGGGCTTTTATTCTCTGTCGTTTGCAGTGGTCAGGGAAGTGGTGGGAGGGAAGGTATCCTCTCACTTCTGAGGGGAGCTTTTACTGCTCCCCCCTATGCTGAATTATGCCAGCGTGCATAAGCTGGGCACAGGAGGTGCTTGCAGCACCCACAGCTCCACTGAGGACTCTGGTCTCTCCAAGTCTGGAATTAGCATATGCAGAGTTTGTAGCCAACAACACGGGCACAGGCACATGGATACATTTGAATGTGCCCGGAGCGGCATCCATTTTGGGGATACCCCTCTGGCCAACTACCTACTAAAAACAAGAATTTGAAATGCAATAGGTCTCGCATTATTAAAGTTTGAGCTATTGGCATTGCTAATAATAATGCAACACCAATAGCTCAAACATTCAGTAATGCGAGACCTATTGCATTGCAAATGCTTGTTATTTAATGTATCACTTTTAATGTATATTACAAGTGTTTGCAAAAAAAAAGAACATTAAAAAAGCATGTTAGGCTTGTCAAGGCCAGACCAATGTGCTTTACCAGTGCTTGTTTAACATTGTATGTATCATTTCAAAATACCAGCACTCTGTCCCTATCAAAGTAAGGTACCGTTAGGCCCTGTGGTCACGGGCAATGCAGTGCGACGAGTGACGATTGCCTCCACAGTTTTGGTGCGTGTACAGGGCGCGAGGGGGAAAATGGCTTTGAGTAGTTGTAATGGGAGAGTAGCACAGCTTTCAAAACCCACATTGGGCTTTGACAGAGGTCTGTGTAATCTTTCCCGGTACTAGTAACACGGGTAATAATGACCAAAGTCCGATGTATTTTTTTAAAGGATGATATGCTGTTTTTATTGTTATTCCAAAAGTGCAGCTAGAAAAAGAACAGCCGACATATGTTTCGCCCGTACGGCCGGCAGGGCAAGGGCTTAATCAAGGCAAAAGTTCTTATTTGTGATCATGCAGTTGTCAGGGTCTTTATCCAAAAGGTAGTCTCTGCGGTCCCGAGAGCACTGTTTCACTGTACATCGGACTTTGGGAATTATTACCGTTGTTACTACTACCTGCATGGATTAGGCACAAACCTCTCTCAAAGCAATTTCACTCACACATTTAGTTTGGCATCCAGCGTCCTAATAAACAAGTGCCCAGAGGCGACTCAGAACTGCACCGTATGAGAAGAGCTGTTGAAGTCTCCGATCCCACACGTGTAGCTTCTGTACTGTTAGAGTTCTTGCTGAGCATTCTGGTACTTGTAGTTCCGTTTGTACCTTTGATTTCAAAACGTTCTGTATCGAAACCTAAGAAAACACCAGGTCTGTCGAGTTACTTTTCTTTCTCCCTCACACCGATGCGCACCTAGAAAGGATAAGAGTGCCACTCTGGTAATAAACACACAACAGTAAAATGCTTCCCACGTAATCCTTATTGCAAGTAGGAGGCCTCACTGCGAGTAGGGCACCACAGCCAAGCATTGCCCCAAGATGTACCATTTTCCTCCACCAATACTGCACTTTCAGCTCCTCACAGTGAGTCCTGACAAATGCAGCAACAGTTACATGGAAATTAAAAACAAGCAATAGTAAGAGAAAAAGAGCTGCGCCACCCCTACCCCCACCTCATTTCTAAATCCACGGCTGCATGTTCGAATATAAAAATGTCTGAAGACATTTGAAGCCAAAGTTTTGTTTTTGGATCCATTTCACAGGGCAACAAATCGAAGAAAAAGAGGGTGAGAGCCGTTTGTTGAAGTCATGGTTTTCCGCAAGTAAGCGGAGGAGCAAAGCGCCATGAGCAGCCACTGGAACAGAAGTGCTGCTCTCGTAAAACCCTCCAAAACATTCCGGTCCGGTTCGCTCTAGATCTGCAAAGTGCTAATAAGAAGCCAAGCCACCCCTGCCTATTAATTCACACTGCTCTTCAAGTGACCCAGATTATCTTCAGATGAAAGGAGAAGGGCCATCTACCCGATGTAAACAAACCTGCAGCAGTCTGTCGTGCCTGCTCTGCAGGGGCTGTAGTAGGGATCTCCGCCCTTAGCAACACAACAGGCAAGCTCAGTCACGCAGGGAGAACGGGGGAAGTGTTTGAAGCCGACAAACTGCTGACAACGAACGCAGCAGCACCTTTGTTTAAGTGTAGTAATTTGATGTTGATGGGGAGGAAAACAAGAATGAAAGCAGAACCAGGGTGAATTTTAAACTCCAGAGAGATTCTGCGATGTTGGATTATGCCGGTGCTCATTTTGGGCAGACAGGGGAGAGCGATCTGCAGAGCAGAGCTCACATTTCAGCCCTCTCAGCTACAGTATGTGGAAGAAAAACATGCGGCCGCATGGAACAAGGGAGTGGAGGGGGGCCACGCCCCCAACCAGATGGCACACTGAAGGCAATTATGTGCGAGCGAAGCGAAACTGTAGTTAGGTGCCGCTGCCTCGGGACTACACAGAAATGACTATAGGGCCAACAGCCAACAGAAATCAAGAAAACAACAGCAATGCCCATCTTAAACCAATCACGAGGTGCAGGAGAAATTACACTGAGGTGAAGCCAATATACAGATTACTTAAAGTCTCGCTGAGACAGCGCATGCAGTAAATGCGCTGCCAAACACGAGACCTAATGACCTATAGATATCTTTTCTCAAAATAATTTACTCTAATTCTTCAAAGTTCCAAACTTCCACATGCCTTACGAACTGTGCAATAAGCATATTTATTTATTTAAGTAATGGTAATGAAAATGTGTACGTTATCGGCCCTTTCACACGAGGGAAGAAACTTGCTGGTTTGGCATTGCATTGTTTTGGATTGAATACACATTTTATCTGCCTCTTGATTTCCATTATCTGTTTTATATTCACCGAATTTCAGTTGATTTATAATCTGCAACCAGCTCATAAAGTCTAGCTTGCTACCCTGCTATAATCCATTCTTAACATTCATCTTGATACTACGAATGAGTACCTGTCTTATAACCAATATAGTCTATATTGGGGGCCCTTTCAATAAACAGACAGGCTTTTTAGAATTATTCATACAAGCGCCTTTACTGATTGTCTCCCATATTGTAACTACAATTGTCCCCAATTAGGGTTCATGGTACAGTGAAGAAATTCATTTAAAAAGTAGTTATGACACGTTTTATTTTAGGATACTATAAAGATAATTGTAACATACAAAAACGACTTTTTTGGCATCAGTTAAAACTGTGACCTACAAAATTTAAGGAATGGAAGCTTAAAAGGAAAGGATTCCAAATGTTATGGGAGTTGTGGTAATGGCTAGAAATAAGATAACAGTTGAAACTAGAACTAGTTTCAGTGTTAAAATTTGTGAGGGTAATTTAAATGTTTTTTCCACATGATTTGATGCCTACAATTAATTTATGCGGTCCATCTATTATTAAATTATCATTTTGTATTTATAGATGAAAATGTGTCATAGCCAGGTCTTCATAAGAGTCTTTGGTCACAAAAGTATTCTCCATTCTATACCCCGATACTGGACAAGGATACGCGCACGACTAGCCGAAGTGGCGGCTTACCTATCGAGGCCGCCCCGCGAATGGCTCTTTTGGGGATAATGATGGGATAGCGGGCGATGGGGGCTGCGTATGAGAGAGGTGTGGAGGGTGATGGTTGTAAGAAGGAATACAAATATCCTATTTACACCAGGGTTTTTTAGGGCAGAGAATTTGTCCTTGGTGGGAAGCTGCAATGTTGTTTACTGCATGAGGTTGTACATACAATCTACTTTCAGGGAAAGCTACAAAAAGAGTTTTAAAATAAATGTATTCTTCATCCTGAAAAAGACACCTTCCCTTCCTCACCTTTAAAAATCCAATTGGAATATTATATATTACATGATGATGTTCACAGACTGGAAACCCAACTTTAGTCTTAAGTACTACTTTGGTTGGAATTCTCCACGTCTAGAATCTGCCGATATTCTAATAACCATATTTTTTCTGTTAAAAGTTGCCTTAGAGAAGTCCTTCAAAAGCGAAATTAAAACAAATCTGACGAATTGCTAACACGTTTGCCTTAGCGATCTGTCTTATTAAGACCCCATTTTATATTAGAGGTAAAAGTCACGTAGATAGCAACATAGATCAACATACAAGACTTTCCTGTACCTAACACCCAATTATAGTTTAATTCAATTCCATTTTCATCATGCAGCTGCGCCTCTGGTCCATGTGCAGGAGGGGCTGGGGCAGCATCTTACACGCCCCTCAAGCATCGCTCTCATATGTCTTCTAGTAAGGGTCGGGCATCATTTTCTTCATTTATTTCCCAGAAGAATGGCCACCTTCTCACTACAGGTTCATTCAGCCGATGAATTTATTTAAATTTCAGAGGATTTGCATGCCTCTGATGCCCATATCACCTGGTGCTGGCTCTAAAATGTTTTTGAGCTGAAACCAAGACACCCCCAAAGAAGCATTACTGACTCCTAACGATACAAAAAAAACAAGGTATTGTCTTTGTCCATACTAGTGTTTGGGTTACAACACAGGTGTGTAAGCATAGGATTTGAAGCCATTTATGTTTACATACAAGAGGTTTACTGGTCCAAGCAGTGTTATGCATGTGGGTTTAGAGCAGTGTGCTGGAAGGGACGTGCTGCTGAAATACTAATGAACTGTCAACTATGCGGGTCTGGGGTCATATCTGTATTATAGCTCTGTCACACATAAACATATTAGAGTTTGCTGTGTCTAGGGATACCAGACATGTATGGATTTGCTTAAGTTTAAGGATTTAGCGGATCGTTAAATATGGCACGGTCCCTTAAAATGACCGATTATAGAGTTAAAGGTTCCACCTGCCCCACCCTACTTGACCCACCTCATGTTGGAAAGTGGGTTATTAGTAGGCAGCTACCACTGACAATAAAGCCTCTAACACAGTCTAGGGCTCAGAAACGGATTCCCATGCTCAAACCAAAGTAGCTTGGCTGTAAGCCGGCCGGCTTTTTTAGGAGACTGGTATGTAAAGCATTTAAAAACATCAATTCCATAAATAATTAAGACACAACACACAATACAAATTCCACACCAACGTATGAAAATAGGAAATAGGAGATATGATTTTTTAGCACTATATATAACACATACAAACCCATAGCACCTATTTAAAAATTTAGTCATGCTAAACAAGGACAAATTCAATGTTTCATGCCGACCAAAATGGAGCCTTGCAAGCGCGGCTACACCTCGCAATATGCCTCGGTCCAAGTTTTACCTGCAGACTTAGAAACTTTTCTGGAGCTTTTTCTGCCAGGGTCCTTTGATGCTCTTCACCTGTGTGGGTTCGGTGTGGGTTCGCTGGCCAGCTTTCCAGGGAGCTCTAGATCTAACTCTGGAAGTCGGACCTCCAGAGCTTTTCAGCGGGACCAACCAGCAGGGCTGGCCAGTCCAGCTTGCGGTTGCAGCTCGCCAGCTTGGCTCTTGCTGTTGAGTCGGTCCCCCTCTGGAGCTTTTTTCAAAGTTGCTCCAGAGTTCTCCAGACTTATGAAACCTCTTCCTGAAGTTCCCTTAGGGGTCCCAAAGTGTCCAAAACACAATCAAAGGGTCTGGAATCTACAAGATGGTCCTTGGAAATTTGGGACTTCAGTTCCCACAATCCACATGGACAAAACCCTTACAAATCGCCTGGACACACTCCAGGCTGGGGATTCTTGGTGGTGATGGTCCAGGTGAGCTCTTTTAACCTGTATCTTGTAAGAGTCCACTCTTTATTCCCTTTGAAGCAAGGTACATGCAAAAGGCTGTAGTCTCAGAAAATGCAGCGGGTGCCGTCAGTCAGAATGCAGGGCCTGATAGTTCAAATCACGTTTCCAGCTTGGAAATCCTTCTTCTTCTCTAAGTTTCAAGCAGCAGATCTGAGAGGCTCGGCTCCTCTCCTCTGAGATACCTATTCAGTGTTCTCTGTGGTCAAGTAGGAGAGAACTCCTGTCCAAAGAGGTGCAAGGTGACACCCCAGAGCATGACCACTTCCTCCAGAGTGTGGCATAATGTCTCCCAGAAAGCACCATTCCTCCAAAATGTAATAGGGCTGAAGTCTCAGCAGAGGAGCAAGTTCTAGTTAAACCAACCTCCAGTATGGTTCATTTCCATAACTCTCCTCTCCTGACATCTGACAATTCTTTCCTTGAGCCTGCAATCTGGCTGGGTTCAGAATGGATGGGGGTAGTTGGACCTGGCTGTTCCTGCCTGTCCCATTCTTTCTTTGAAGCTTATGCTTTACACCCCCCCCCCATGCTGTGGCATTCCTGTGTAGCGGAGCCCTCTCTTCCAAAATAGCCTCTCTTGCTGGGTACAACTTTCACTCCATCTAATCAGCCTGGCTAATCCTGTTAACTCTGACCAATCAGTGATGAGGGCAGGAAGGTTGAATTTTGGCATACAGACAAGAGCGTCTTATAACTTCTTTTCTGTATATTTTCGGATAAATTCAACAATAGCATATTGTTGAATTTATCAATACCATTTCCTAACTCCTCGAATTATATATTTTTGGGTAATCCCTAGTCTAGTGATAGTTATGAGTTCACAAACTATTGAAATGTTAATCTATGTGGCTAGGGATCTACAATGGGGGAAATCAAATTTCCAAATTCCCCAACACCAGGGCCTAGAAAACATCTTTTTTAAGGCCCCTGTTTATAGCTATAGGGCCCTTCACCCCCTGGGACGCATAGGGGAGATTTTAAGGGTCCTGCATATGCAAAAATAGTGTAGATCCTCACTCCACTGTGTTCCTGGCAACAAAGGCGATTTTGGGAAGCACTTTACTACAATGGGGGAAGTCAAATGTGCAGTTTCTCTATCACCAAGGTATAACAAACCTCTTTTATAAGGGTCCGTCTTATAATTATGTGACCTCCCACCCCGGGACACCTAGGGAGACCCTGGGGGTACCTATTATGCCAAATTATTGTAGTTTATCACTTTTTAATTGCCCCTAGCACCAAAGTCGAGTTTGGGTACAATATGCCTTTAAAAACAGTTCTGCAACATGGGGCAACTTTTAAAATGACCGCAGGTTCACAGCATTGCACACATGCAAGTGCATAGAGGGCTTCTGGCCTCTAAACTGCCATGCCTTAATATATACTAGGAACTTAAAGGTAGTTGTAATCTCCCTGCCCTATAATGTTCTAGGGACTTACAGGAGAGGTTATGTTAATCATAGGGGTACCCTAACCCATTGTGTACCATAGTGCATGAAGGTGTTTTAAACTGTATTCTAAGTGTGTTTTCACCATAACACTGGCACTGGGTCTGGTTAGGCAGAGCCCAAGGACAGTCGAGTCATTTACTACCAGTACCAGTCAGCAAAAAAATTGGGGGTGCCCAGGGCACAGGATGACTTTGCAACACCTCACAATATTCGCTTTGGGGTGAGGTTATATTCACCTAGTCATTTGCCCTGATAGCGTATTGTGAGTATGGGTGTGCCAGATTCATGCAATTTGCTTTCATGCAATTTTGCTAAATTTTGAAAAAATTACACAATATTATGCCTATTTACATTAATTACAAATCCATCATGTGTTGCTATATTTTAAAACAAAATAGATTAACATGTACATTTTTGACACAACAACGCATTACATTCTAAACAAATAGTGCAAAACCCAAAATCACTGCGAAAAGCAGCTATTTGTGTTAAATTGTACCTGTGCATTTGTGGTAAATATTTACCTCAAATGGCATGTGCACAATACATTTTTACTGCAAAAGGTTCATAATCAAGCAAAGTGGCATAATGGTTCAACTTCGGGAATTTTATGTAACAAACGTAACGGGAAATTCCTAAAATGTAGAGGGTGACGTCAGCATGCTACAGGTTACAGCCTTAGCTGCGCTGTGGTGGGTGCTCAAAAAGAGAAGGGCGCTTTAGTTTAAGATGCCAAATCTGGTGCCATGCACACATACTGAGAAAACGTAACCCTCTCCGGACTCTCAGTTCCCTCAGATGTGCCTGTGGACACACAGCTAGGGCAGAGTTTTCCCAGAAAACCTTGCGGTTAGCGGATCCATACCATGAAACTGTGTGATAATGTGCAATGCGGAGAGGATCTAGCCTTAGGGCTAGAGGTTCCGAAGCTGGGGAACCGGGTTCGAGTCTCGGCAACAACGCTCAACATCTCGTGATTCTGGCCAAATCACTTAATCTCCCCGTGCCTAACAAAAATGAACGTGTCCTAATGTAACAAAACGGGTGCACACGTAAAGCGCTCTGATACCACATGTCTCGGGTCTAGTTCGCGCTATATAAAACAAAACAAAAAAATTCCACAGAAGGGTTCTATTGACAAAATAAACCACAAGGCTGAAGTCTGAGGGGCATATTATCAACAACGGCAATTTTTTTATCGCCAGATTTTATCGCTGAGATAACGTGCTATTAGTAATGTTTATCTCAAAAGCGATAAAATATTCGGCGATATTGGCGAAATCCGTGAATATCGCTGAGAATACAGCGATATACACGCATTATCGCTAACAGGGTCTTAGCCATTATATCCACCTCCAATTGGATATAATGGCTAAGAACTTTTCTGAGGAGGTGTTAGTATTTGGAGATATTCGTGCTTAGCCCGAATATTTCGATCACTACGCCTTCGTTGATAATAGGCGGTAGCGATGTTAGCGACTGTTTTCAGTCGCAAACAGTTTGGGTACGCCCACTTTGCATGTCATTAGCGATAAACATTGCTGATATGCAAAGCGGGCCCCCAACCGCTCGCTATCGCCTAAAAGCTGTCGCTAACTGATGTTAGCGACAGCTTGCTAATAGGCCGATGAAATTATCGCCGCTTTAGCGGCTGAAAACGGCAGCTAAAGCGGCAATAATGACATTTCACCTGCCTTGATAATATGCCCCTGAGTTCCTTGTAAATGTCACTAGAATTCCAGGCCTGGAGGCTTGATCGACTAATGTTTCCACAGTAGAGATCTGTCTATGACAATATGGTCAAAGGATCGCGGATACACTCAGCCATTCATCCTTCCAAAGTAGATAGAATTAGTACAATGGTGTTGGGTCGCAATGATCATTTTTTACATGTCAGAAGGTCTCCTGGGCCAATGTTTATTCTACAAATACACCTTTTTATTGTGGTTACCTGTTCTGCATTTTTTATATTAAACTGTTTATTTTGATACAGTACTGGATTAAAAACTCTTTTTAAACATGTTTATTGAAAACAACGAGTGTAAACAATGGCCTATAATGTATTTATGCTGTATAAAGAAATAATGATGTATATTTGTGTTGGTCAAGCTTTAGTGCTGATGAAGGCATGCTTAGCTGTGCCAAAGAGTACACTCTGTCAGCAGAATGGGTTTCTGAAGTTTCTCTTGGCATTGTTCGACTAACAGAGGGCCCTGACTACAGTAAGATGCTCAGGTGTTGCTTCCTTTCATGAAGAGAGAGATCCATGATTAAAGAAGGACAGTGATGTACTGTGTAGAGTCACTTGATGATTTCATTATCTAAACACATTGTGGTGTTTAGAGAGCAATCAGTTGGTTACAAATACATCAGTCTATTCATTTGTGCTTATGACAGTATTTACTGGGCAAGAAAAGTAGCCAGACATCATTATATCTCTTTCACACAGACACAAAGGCACATCTCAAGGTCATGTTGTTGTAAATAAAATGGTGATAGATGACACTCACAGGTATTCTGGGAGGCTGAGAAGATGAAAACACTAAGGAAGGGCTAATGACTACTGTCAGCCATATTACAAGAAGAATCAATATACAACACATGTGTTATGATATGATATCTCCTCTAACACACATACGTATGTATGTGTGTGTATGCAATGTGTAGAAGGCCAACAGACTAACTTGACACCCACCCATCAATGAGGGGATTAACAGACCGCATTCCAGTCGATAAGGGTGCAAGGCAAGGATGTGTTCTTGCCTCAACATGTTTTCTACTTTTTAGTAACTGGTGCGTTGAATTCCGAATGGGATGTGCTAATGACTCCCCGTTTCTGGGTGGTGTTAATATTCCAGCACTGGTATTTGCTGATGATACCCTCCTGGCGTCAAAAATCCCTAACGGCTTGGAACAACTGCTATAAAGATTTAACATGTTTTGTCCCAGTACTGGGCGAGCCATAAATCAACATTTATGACTATTCATCCCCACAAACAATTATGATCAATAGTTAGATTAGGGGGAGTTAATCTGGAGAGAGTCTCAGACTTCAAGTACTTGGGTATATGTCTGTCCTGTACCAGTTCATGGAATAGCCAGGTTGTCACGGGTGGGCTACTTCTTAACCAAAGGGTTGCCACCACATTCAATTTTGCTAAAAATACATCCTTTCACCCAATGTCCCCATTACTGGACATCTGGAGAGCCCAAGCCATGGCTGCGGCTACCTATGGCTCTGAACTATGGGGCTATAGCAATGTCACATCACTGAGGTTAGCTGAAAATATGTTTTTGAGGACAGCACTTAGACTTGCCCAAGGTATGCCCGGGATTTTTTTTAGAGTGGACCTAAATGTTTGCCCGATTGATGCCATGGTGAGATTAAAACCAATCGTATACTGGCTGAGACTATGGCTGGTCCTGGAGCTGAAATCCTTTAGGAATGGACTAAAGCAGTGGTTCCCAAATTTTTCACTCCTGAGGACCCCCATCGAGTCACTACTGGAGGCCGGGAACCCCCAAGCAATTTGTATGATTTAAATGTGAAACATAAAACCTGTAATTCCCAAAAAACATAAACACACGTGTGCACACCAAACAAAGACTAGACTTGAATTACTAAAAGTATTTTTATATTAACAATATTTGCAAAAATCAAAAACTCTTAATGAGAAGGTTGGTGCAGCATCTTGCAACTAACTTTTCATTGTTTGCTTTTATTTTGCTGCCCGAGGCTCCTGCTCCTGCCAAGGCTGGACTGGAAACCTAAAGCTGCTCTGGCAAATGTTGTCAGACCAGTCCCAGTATAGTGCACACCAAGTGCAGCAAGTGAGCCTGACCACTACAAAGGGGACTTTGGGGGGCTCTCCCCCAAGACAATTTGGGGGGAAATGGTGCATTTTACAAAACAGTTGTCATTATATATTAAATTGTATTAGCTTTTAAAGCATTGTAAATAATGACTTTACTATGCACCAGGATACAACAATCATTTGGCAATCTTCAACGAATGACAATCTTCAATAATTCCCTCACTACTGCCCTCCAACAGTGCCTCTCATCTCTCCATAGCCCTACTGTCACGTATATTTAATTTACTTTATAGCTCCTTTCATACCACTGTAGGGTGTCAGAGCACTTTACATCACACACATACAGAGACAATGAATTATACTTGTGTAAATCAGTGAATAGAAAATGTTACATAAGGCAAAGAGGACTACAAGGTGTAGGATTCCCATGTCATTCATACTGGTAGGCATTTTTTAAGAGTGTTTGGTCTAGAGATGCACCAACTCAGGATTCAGAACATAACACAGGGGTTAGCGTTGACTTTAATAATAATGATGTATTTCTACCCAAACAAACCTTTTTAGCAGCATCGGAATAATGAAAGACTGGGAAAAAGCATAACTTACTAACTTGTACCATGCAGTTTGCATACAGCTCTTTGATGGCAGTTGATAGCTCATTGTGCTAGATTACGATTGGATCTTGTGAACTGCACACTAAGAAAATCTCTTTGGCAAAAGCAGGAACCTACTAAGCTATGCAAAAAACAAAATATTGCTTTTGAAAAAATGCGTCGTAGACATTCTTCGTAGCAAGTATATCAACCATCTGCGCTTCCTTAGATGAGTCAAAGCTGCCAATGGAAAAAAAAAACAGCAGGTACATTAATCACCGAAGTTATCTTGACACTTTTATTGCTGCCCAAAAACTGATGATTATACAAGGAACTATGTTGTGCTTTTAAAACTGCTGCTTGCGGACCCACTGGGAATGTGTCATGGACCCGCGGGGGTCCGCGGACCCCAGTTTGGGAACCACTGGACTAAAAGGTAATCTCCTAGGCCCAAGGTGTGTTAATACTTTGCAGTGGCTAAGCTATGTCAAGCAATTTCTCTTTGCATTGGGGTCCCTTGTTCTTTGGCAATGCCCAGAGCTCATCTCTGCGTCTTCTGTAAAAGGTGCTTCCTGGAGAAACGAGTGGATGAAGGGCTTGACATCCACTAGTAGTGGCGGTCAGTCCAACTTCTTGCTGTGCCACAAATGTGAGCCAAAGTTTGAAACCAATTTGGATAAGATCGACCCTCATGGTCACCAGATCCTTGTTTACAAACTTCAGGGTGGGCACTCTGCCACTCGCATCTTTCATCTGTAAATGGAGGTCTCTCCCAGAGAGTAGTGCAGCATATTCAGGAGACAGATGCCCACCGGCTCTTCTTCTGCCCACCCGGCAACGGAAATGCTGGATATTACACCTGTGGAATACGGCTCAATAAACAAGGTCTGCGCATCTGCAGGCCAGACACTGGGTCTTGTGTGGTCTTTTCTATACCCAAATTCATAGAAGCAATCTGGCCTGTTCGTGCCAGGATGCTCACGCGGATATCAGAAGCTAAACACTAGGTTACAGGAATTTACTATAATTATGATGGCTGCTATTGTACATTTTTATCTAGCTGACTAGTAAACATAATTGGTCCAGTAGTCTTGAATCTTATAACAAAACAATGTTTTTACGTAGATCTTTTTTTTAAATTGTGTATTACCCTTAAAATTGACCACATGCGCAAATCTTACCAAACCTACAAATGTTTAACATTATGGCTCTTTTATCTGAAAATCTGAGTATGTATTTATTTGATTAATATCACAATGTGTTTTCTATTCTGTGTTGCTTTTATGGTCCTCGACCAAACTAAAGTATTTAAACGAAACGAGGCCCCCATCAAAGACAATCTCTCACAATTAGAGAGGGAAGTATAGCCCACAAGCACTTAGGGAACATACAAATGGTAGAAATGCAGTACTCACATGCTCGTAAGTGGTGCTATGACACTGCATTACATAATATAACTTATAACATGCTCAAAATGATATCCACTCATCGTACAGTGAGATCAGTCACCCTTCACGTATTCACCTACACAGTGCACGCTGACATCTCTTGAACCTGTGGAACACAACACCATCACATTACCTCCTCGTCCGTCTTCCTCGCCACAGTAATTACCCATGAGCCTCCGGCTCCCACAGAAACTCCAAGCAAACTTTACTCTCTAGTCTCCCTCTCCCTCCTCCAAGATGGCCCCCAGTGGCTACAGCCAATCCCATAAAGGGACACAGAAAATGCCCAAACGACCTGAAACCAAGCCGCAGACATGAAGCCACCAAGAGGGCCGGGAGGGAAGGGAAACTATACTGTGGCGAGGAAGACAAGGACTCGGAGTAATGAAGATTACCGGTAAGTAACCGGGGCATTATGTGCATACAGTCCCGAGTCTGCTCTGAACATGCTGTGTGATCTTGGGTGACCACCACCTCATACACCCTCTCCTGCCAGCAGACTGTAATATCGAGAACAAGCATCCCGCGGCACACTTATACCGCAGACAAAGGACCAGAATTTAGGTCTTAGCGGACGAGTTACTCTGTCACAAGAATGATGGATATCGTGACCGCCGGAATATAAATCCCATTATATTCTATGGATTGATATTTCAGTGGTCAGGATATCGATCACCGTTATGACGGAGCAACCCATCCACCAAGATCTAAATCAGGCCCACAGTGTTGTGGGTGGATGGTCAAAATATCGAAAAGTAAGTCCATATAGGAAATTACAGACTGAAGATAGATATGCATCGCCGAGGTACATAAGAGTGGAGTTAGGCATGGAGAATCGATACATACTTACCTTCCAATATTTTGTCCAAAATATTAGTATCCGACGATATTCTCTACCGGGTATTCAGGATTCACAACTGCAAAAGACACAGCCGAGTAAAGCGGTGCCCACATGGGGCGAGTCTGCCTTGTAAAGAGTCGGGGCCCTAGGCCCCATACACTAATAAGAATGACACGGACTCAGATATCCGGTATCTGGAACTGGCAGGGCACTTGCGCCCGGCCCCTTTTATTGGCAGGGTTACATGTCCTGTGACACCTGTGATGGATGGGTGTGGGGTGGTTGTATAGGCCAACCCTACTAGAACAGTGACTAGCCGGTCACTACATGCCTGCCACATCTTCACAGTGCTGTGTCACACCACTCTTAGACTAGGGTGACAGGCGTCCCGGATTTGTCAGGACGGTCCCCGTTTTTTACCAGCTGTCCGGGCAGATTTCGAGAAATTTAGCTCACGTCCCGGTTTTTGGACAGGGTCGACTAAAAACGTGGTAGGTGTTTTTTTTGTTTTACAAAGCAGGAATAGTTAGCAGTTGTTCCAAGAATGCAATTTAATTCACAGGCAAGCTCTGGGTTTAAAATTTGCCTCTTATTACTGCTTGTTTTGTAATACTCTACAGAGGAGTGCTGTCATTCTGTGCGCTCGGTTGACGTAATTTATAGTCCTTCTATTTTTGTGAAAAGTCCCGGGGCCTCATTTATGAAAAGTGACGCATCGCTGCGTGAAAACAGCGATGCGTCACTTTTCACTGCGCACTCCTTGCGACACCAATGATACGTCATATTTAATGTATGACGCATCATGTCGCAAGGACTTACAGATACGTCAGTATTTCTGACGCATCTGTAAGCGCAAAAGTGACGCATTGCTGGAGTGTGTCACAAAAGTGACGCAACTCCAGCAATGCGTCCTTTCACATGGGGAAAGCCCCATGTGAAAGGGCTTGCGTCAGTCTTACGCCTGCTGTGAGGCAGGCGCAAGATTTTGACGCAACAGCATCCTAAAAGTGGCGCAGTGAAATCTCATAGATTTCACTGCGTCACTATTACGAGGCTTTTTGCGGGGGAACGCCCCCTCTGCATACATTATACCTGACGCAGGTATAATGTGGCGCAGGGGTTTAAAAAGTGACGCATCTACCTAGATGCGTCACTTTTTAAATATGGCGCAACAAGGCGCATTTTGTACGCCGCTGGTGCGTCACAAAAAGTGACGCACCGGTGGCGCAAAACTGACGCAAGGCCTCATAAATAAGGGCCCCGGTTTTTTGCTTTTAAATTCTGGTCACCCTTTCTATGTTCATCTAACAAGCAGCAGCTGCCGCGTGCAAGGCCTCCACGTGCTCACGTCGGGTATTTATTCAGAATAAGCTGATTTCATGACCCCCTGCTAGATGGGACCTTCCTGTGAGGCGTATGCTGCAGGTGTGATACACTGCTAATGCTAAGTTAAACTTGAGGAACTGCTGCCATCTAGTGGTCCTTCTCGGATACAGGCCGCCTTTGGACATTCACGGCGTGCAACAGCTGCAAGATGACCACTGAGATACGAGTTTGACATCTTGTGCCTTTATATTTTTGTACATTTGCATTTTCAGTATAATGAGCGTTACTGTACCATATATTATAATTTTTAAGATCATCTTTTGCAAAAATCACTTTTTAAAAACATCTCTAGCAATAAACTGGTTTCGGCCTACAATCTTACAATAAGTTTTACATTGCAGTCAAAGGTGCAAAAAAAAAAAAAAACAACAACAAAATCAGGCTAACTGTATTAAATGTAATATTCATTCATTCATAAATCTTTATTTCGGTAATATTATCACCGTAAAAGATACACAAGATACATTTCATAATTGTTAAAACAATAAAACATTTAAAACATCACAATTCATCATAATCCGTGGAAGGAGCTGTTATATCTATTGCCCTCATTAATGCGCGTTCACTTGGAAAGCACAGGCAGGAGATCTCGGATATGATAATTGATTTCAAACTAGATGCTCTGTTTGTCACCGAGACCTGGACCGATGAGTCATCTCAGCCAGACCTAGCCATTGCAGTACCTAACGGATATAAAGCATACTGCCAGAACAGGCCCAGACAAAGAGGGGGTGGGTTGGCTATAATAGTCAGAGATTCATATCCTGTAAAAACAACCCCCATTTCTTCCACCTCCTGTGAGGCCATGCAATTTGCTATCAACCCCTCACCTTTGTTTAATTTTAAGGGAATATTGATATATCGCCCTCCGGGATCGAAAACAGCCTTTTTAAACAGCATAAACACTATGATGGAATCAGTAGCCACCGAAAACGCTTTTACGATTTTGGGTGACCTGAACTTCCATCTGGATCAAAGTCACCTAACGGATTCAGCCACCCTTATTTCCGATTTGGAAACTCTAGGGCTTAAACAACGAGTTATGTCTGCCACTCACCAAGCTGGCCATATTTTAGACCCCATTTTCTCTAACTTGGAAGGATTACAAATATCTAACATCTTACCAATGCCATGGACTGACCATTATGCAATTTTTGCAAATATCTCTATTAATATTTGTTGCAATAATAATCCCTCTTTTATTCCCAAACAGTCCTTCAAAGATTGGAAAAATATCAATTTGGATGACTTAAAGCTAACACTGGATCATACGCGCCCAACGTTGTCGCTAGAGCCAAACTTAGCGCTTCAGCAATTTCATACCTGGTTGGGTCAGGCAACAAATCAGTCGGCCCCTACTAAAGAACTCTCCAAAAATAGATTAAAACCCACTGCTCCCTGGTATAATGAACAGCTAAGGGTACAAAAGCAAATTAACCGTAATAAGGAAAGACAATGGAGAAAAGGATATGAAACAACTAACAAAGTAGCCTATAAGGAAGCACTGGCACTTTATAAGGCCATGATTGTTAAAGCCAAAAAAGATTATTACACCGACCAGATACAGAAAGCTAGAAATTCTAGCAGATTATTGTTTCAAATTACTAAAACGCTGTCTGGCAATTCCCCTGACCTCACCCCTCCTCCATCACAACTGCTATGTGATTCACTAGCTTCTTTTTTCTTCACCAAAGTGGATGATATCTATCAGGCCTTCTCCACTAATTCAAATGGGAGCAGAGCGAAGCCCCCTACCTCAGCTCCAGTTAACATGTTCCCCAGCTTTCATCCAGTTACGGCAGAACAAATAAAATCTACACTGTCCACTATCAAATCGGGATCATCTCTCGACCCCTGTCCACTTTCAGTACTCTTACCAGTAATGGACTCTATCATACCATCGCTGACTGAGGTGTGTAACTCCATTCTCCTATCAGGTAGCTACCCTGACCCCCTTAAAAACACCCTATTAAAACCCCTTTTAAAAAAACCATCCCTGGATAAAAACGATTTAAAAAACTATCGCCCCATTGCAAATCTACCTTTTATGGCGAAGGTGACTGAAAAAATTATGAATATCCAGATTTCCGAATTCATTGAAGAACATGACCTCTTGGATAACACACAATTTGGATTCAGGAAATACCATGGAACTGAGACAGCCTTGATTAAGGCTGCTGATGACATCAGGGTAATTAGGGATCAAGGGGGTACAGCCATCTTGGTTATGCTGGATCTATCAGCAGCCTTCGACACGGTCGACCATACTATCTTGGTCGATCGTGTCGAGGGATTTGGCATTTGTCATACTGCCAAAGACCTAATAGCTTCCTTTCTTGCTAAAAGAACACAGGCTGTCATCTTAGGACCCTTCCAATCGGCCCAACTGTCATCGCCATGTGGAGTACCTCAAGGCTCATCCCTGAGTCCGACACTTTTTAATATCTACGTGTCGGACCTTGCTAAAACCATCAAAGCATACGGGATGAGCCTAACCTCCTATGCCGACGATACCCAACTTGTGTTGGCAATTAAAGGGGATGGAGATCTTGTGTCTGAAAAATTCAAGAAGGGACTGCTGGGTATAGGAGAGTGGATGGCCACCAACTGTCTTAAATTAAACTCAGGTAAAACTGAGGTACTCATTTTTGGACCTCTTTCCCCAGCCTGGCCATCAAGTTGGTGGCCAGAGGCTTTCGGTACTCCTCCCATTCCAACTGCGAAAGTCAGGAACCTCGGTATCATCTTTGACGAGGGTCTTAACTTCATGGATCATGCTAACAGAACTGTGTCTGTGGCACATATGAAGTTAAAGATGATAAGGAAAATACGGCCTTTTCTTCCTGAATCAGCCATCAAAACCCTGATCTCCACTCTTGTCCTTTCGTCTCTGGACTATTGCAATGGTCTTTTCCTTAATGCTCAGTCCAGAGTAATAACCAAACTGCAGACCATTCAGAATGCAGCCGCCCGCTTGCTTGCGGGTAAAACAAAATATGAATCCATATCCAACGATATAAAGAACTTTCACTGGCTCACGGTGCGAAACAGAATCCACTTCAAGTCGCTCTGTATTGTGTTCAAGGCGCTCAACAATCAAGGTCCCCACTTCTTGAAGGAGCAATTGCAACAATACAAACCGAATAGAGCTCTACGATCAGCCACCCTCAACCAACTGGTCATTCCCCGTACGAAAACTGTCACCTGGGGCGACCGGCGCTTTCTAGTGGCCGCCCCAAGGCTTTGGAACACGCTTCCCCTGAACATCAGGGCCAGCCCCTCTCTTCTCCAATTCCGCAAGCTCTTAAAGACCTGGCTATTTGCCCAATGAGTATCATACTCCTATGTTGTCAGTCACAGATAAATGGTTTATTAGCGCCAAGACGCCTACGGGTAAACGATGCGCTTTACAAATATCGAAAATAAATAAATAAATAAATAAATAAATTTTACGATATACAAGATTCCAGGTTTTGCGGTACAGTTATTGACCAGCCTTAAAGCTCTGTATCCTCAGCGCCCACATTGCACCTAAGTATTTGGCTACAGCAAAAACAATGTGGTCAGTCATGTCTGTTTTTAGTACTCTGAGCGCGGCCAAGCACTCCGCAAACCCCAAGCTCCTACATATAGGGACAATCCATTTCTTGCGGGGAGCTTTGTAGGCCGGGCAAAAAAAGATCATGTGGAGCTCTGATTCATTGGTCACTCTACAGGCCGGGCATAAACTAATGGTTGGGTCTCTCCACTTACTAGTTAGAGCTCTTAGTGGGAGGCTCCGATGTCTCCACTGTAGGTAGAGTTTTCTGAGTAAGACAGGATAGATTTGTTCCAAGGCTGGTTCGAAACTGTAATGATCCTTAATACATAAAAATTAATCCGTAAGTGACCCCAGTGTTGCCTGACGACAGAGTGCCGCTAATTTACTGTCGTGGTAGACCTTTGCCAGCCTTTTTCTGGGAATTAATGGACATGCCGTCGAGGGATCAGACCAGAGTGTCGCTAGGCCTAGGCCCTCTACTTCAGTTTTGATGAATTTTAGCCATTTAATTTTCCCAGCATTCGGGATGGCTAGGACCTCTTGTAGACCCTGCCTATAACTGATCAGTTCCGGGACTGCCCACAGCCTCCGCCAATAAACTAAGGGACGCAGTGCCAGTTCTTCGCTTAGAGGTCGCAGCCCTAGATCTAGCCTTAGTGGGACAAGGGGTGTACTGGGCGGGAGTCGGGCCAGCTGCCTAATGAACTTGTTCTCCTCTTTCACTAGGTCTGGGGGGACTACGTGACCCCATAACTCACAGCCATACATAGCGGCCCCCCTTGCCTGTGCCTTGGAGATCTGGAGTGGTGGGCCGACGGGTTTGATAGATGACCTGTTGTTTCCTATTAGCCTCAAAACCCCTCCCGAGTACTGGGTCAATTTAAGTAGTGCTTTCTGTTGGTGTGAGCACCAAGTCATTTTTTCATTTATCATGACCCCAAGATACTCAAAGGTGTGTACCCTTTCAAGACTGGTCTGACCAATGGTAGGTGTAAAGCGTAATTTAGGTGGGGAATTAAAGACCATAAATTTTGTCTTTAAGGTGTTGATTTCTAAGCCATGTTCCCCACAAAAATCTACAAAACCATTTAGGACACGCTGTAGCCCCATTGTGGACTTTGAGAGCAGCAGGGTGTCATCGGCGAACATGATCGCTGGCACCCTGCTGCCTGCCAGCTTGGGAGCGTCTAGGTTGGCAATTCCATTGAGGTGAGCGATTACCCCGTTGACGTAGAGGCAGAACAGGGTCGGTGCAAGCACGCAACCCTGCCTTACCCCCCTGTCAACGGGGAATCGGTTAGACAATGCCCCATCCTTGCCGCACCTCACCTGAGCAAAGTTGGCAGTATGGAGACGGATAATCATCTCCAGCAAGCCCCTCGGGACCCCCAGTTTGGCCAGCACCTTCCAGAGTTTTCTGCGGGGGACCAGGTCGAAGGCCGCCCTCAGGTCCACGAATACAGTGTAGAGGCTGCCACCCTCCAGCTGTACCGTTTTCCAAAAAATGAGGGCGAGCCGGAAGACCTGGTCTGTGGTGGAGATCTTCCTTCTAAATCCCGCCTGGAGTGGACTCAGAATATCGTGATCCAATATCCAATCCGACAGACGATCCAAAAGTAGCCTGGTAAAGAGTTTCTGAGAAACATCTATCAGGCTTATTGGCCTATAGTTGGCTGGGAGCAGAGGCGAACCCTTCTTAAATATAGGCACTATCTCTGCCCCCAGCCAAGTTGGGGGGATCATCATGCCGTTCAAGATTGCATTGAACCGCATCCTCAAGGACGGGGCCCAAATCTTAACTTCGTGCCTGTAAAGATCACCTGGGAGCTTGTCCAGGCCTGGTGCCTTTTAGCCGCGAGACCCAGAATTGCCATTTTGAGTTCTCCCAGGGTAAACCCATCCATCTGGGGTAGGGTTTCAGGCGTTCGGTCCATTACTGGTTCGGGTGGGTTCCCAACTTGGCTCTGGTCGGGCGCACTATACAGGGATTTAAAGTGGTCCTCCCACACTGTGGCAGAAATATTTGCATTTACTGCCGCTAATGGTTCAGCTGATTCGTGCTTGACGATCTGCCAGAAGTTGCGGGCATCATGGACTGCTAGGGCAGCCGTCATTTCCGACCAGTTATGCTGGTCCCATTCTATTTTGGCTATACAAATGGTGGACTTGTAGGCCATCCGTTTATCCCTGATCTTGCTAGGAGTTTCCCGTGTTTTAAGGGACTCCAAAAGGGCAGCCTTGAACCAAGAGGCTCTTTTCCCCTTGACCTTTTTCGTCCTGGCCTCCGGGTTCAATACTTTTGCTAGATTGGTACAGAGCTCGGAGTGAATATCCCCAAGCGCACTGAACTTATCGGGGGTGGGTGACTGAGGAAGGAGATCCCTGGCCTTTTCAAGAGCAGGGACCACTGCCTCATATAGCCTCTGAATGTTTTGTGGGTTCTGCACTAATATTGGCCATCTAATTCTGTGTCTGTTCCTGGTTGCAATTAGGCCCTTCGAGGATGTTGAATTTATATCTGTGTTTGCTATCGTGACACCCTGTACAACGAGTCTCAGTGACAATGCATTATGGTCACTGTCGGTCCTACTAAGTATTGTAAAGTCCCTCACTTTAGCCCAATCCTTTATCGGCAGCAGGATATAATCTATCCCCGATTCGTACCCTGATCTGTTGAAGGTGTGCTGGGGTGGGATGTCTCCCTTAACCCGCCCATTGCAAGCCCTCAACAAATGGGATAGGGTAAAGGATAGTATTTGGGTGACTAAGGGTGACCATGCTTTTACAGGTGGACCCGGCACGGTGGGTATCTCCCAGAGATCATCCTCTTCATTAGTTACCCCTTCCATATGATCCGGGAGGGGCTCAAACTGGGTGTTAAAGTCCCCCCCAATTACGAGTGATGGACAGAGGGTGGTGGAATCAATAAACGCAGATAAGTCCTCGATTGTTCCCGAGGTGCCCGTAAAGGCAACTGGTCTAGAGTATACGTTTATTAATGCTACTCTCGCACCAGATGGCCACTCTAGGACAACACACTGCAAGTCCGGTGAATTGGTTTCGAGGTTTCTTGCCCTGCATCCAAGATGGGAGCCCACCCAGATCGACAGACCGCCAGACGGTCGGCCCTTCCCACCCCATTTTGCCACTGTCTCAAAGGTTGCATACCCTATACGGGAGTGTTGTTCTCTAGCCCACGTTTCCTGAAACAGGCAAATATCATATTCCTCAATGAATTCCACCCACTCTTCGGAATCCAACTTATTGGCCAACCCGGCCACATTCCAAGAAAGTATCGAGAGTGTGCACGGTGCCCACCGCTCCTCGGTAGGATTGAGAGGCTGTCTACGCCTACTTATCCTAGACTGGCTATAGTTTGAAAAGGGCAAAACCTCTGGTGCCGGAAGAGAAGTTACGTTGAGCACCTGAAGAGAGGCTTTATCCTTATTGGTATAACCAGCTAGGCATGTGTTGGTGGTACCATCTTGATCTTTCACATGCTCAGTGGGTGTGCCCCCCTCAGAATGATCATTGGCCTGCTCCTCCATATACTTAATATCACCCGTGATTTGTTTGCAGTCTCCAGGGAAATACGGTGCTGGTGGTGTAGTTAAGCATGGCGGGGAGCAGTGTGAATATGCCAGTGTATCAATATGTGGTATTGGTGATACGGGAACAGGACAAGGTGAGGGGTCAGGCAAAGAGGTGTGTAATTCTAGCGGGAACGAAGTGTCAGTTGCACTATGTGGAAGTCAGTCCACATCCTCGAGGCATCCAAATCTATTGTGGGTGGGGACCCCATTCCACCCTCCATATGTGCCTTGCCAGAAGTTGGGTAACCCACCCTGCACACAGTTTCGTGCCGGCATCGTGTTCCAATTCCAGTTTCCCCCCATGTGAGATTGGGGACGCGGGGGATAGAAATAAGTTAGTGGTCTAGTTGCGATGGGAGAATTGGCTCCATGATTGCTCCATGAGTGGATAAAATGTGCAGTATTGGGATCTTCAAATGAGACTATGACACAATCACCTGAGATAGATTTGTGCGATGTGCCTATCCAAGGGACGCGTCGCACCATGAGAATTTTACTTCTCAGGTGATTGGGTAATGGTCTATTCACATTGAGCCAATGGATGACCTTGTTTTTTAAAGACCCAAAATCCTCCTGCTGATGATACTGAATTTCTGGCACCCCCGTGAGGACTACTACTTATGGTCTAACATCTGGGGGAAGATCAACATAACCCCTATGGCGGTTTTTAGAAGATTTTTGTCTCTGTGAATAAGTATCGCGATCTTTAGCCCTCGGGGCAGCCAGTACTTTCAGAGCTAATACAGGTGGTGGAGCCGGCAACTCGTTTGCACTTCCCGCTACTCTATTGTCATTGGTGGTTGCAGGAACCTTATGCCGGGGCTTTGGGACAGGTTTAGTTACCGGGGGTACTGGCGGGGTGGCAACCACTGCTGGAGGAATATTGGTCACTGCTGGTTGGCTAAATGGTTTATTACCAGGCGTAGTCAGGGTGGCAAGATTTAGGATGCTTTTTTCGTTCTCGAGGAGCTGGGTTTCTATACGGGAAAGTCTGAGTTCTAAAGTGGTTAGCAGTTTTTTTAACGTTTCCCACACAATCGTTAAGAATTCAACATCCTTCCCTTCAATCATACAAAGTGGTACCCCACCATTCTCACTTTCAATTACGAGGTTCTCGTATTCCCCCATCGGCTTCACTGGACTAGAATCAGGAGCTGGGGGGTAACTATTTACCTCCGGAGCGGGTAGGTGGGATGGCTGGGCTAGTACCTGAGAGGGTAACTGGGCCTTTGCTACCTTAGCCTTTTTCCTAGAATAGGCGGTAGTAGTATTACGCTTTCGTTTTTGGTTGGAGCCCTTTGGGGGGTTAGGGGGGGTTCTCACACTCCTGTCCTTGCATTTGGTAATTGGTGGTGTTTCCATGGGGGGCCCGTCTACCCCTCCCACCCTGAGCAGTAATGTGGGGGCTTCATGTTGAGATCCGGCCTCCATTACTAGGACTAAGGGAGGCGAGAGTGGTTGGTGGTGGATAACTGCCTGTGTTAAGTTTGGTGCTGGACCCATTATGCGGTCCGGTGTTTTAGCAAAAGCAAAGTGACCCAGGGAGGATTTCTTGGCGTTGGCCATCTCCTGGGATAGCCTTCTAGCTGCATCAAGATCAGTAGAGACCCTATGCTGCATCTTATTGATCTCCTTGTCTATTGCAATGTTGGTTCTGGTGATAAAGTCATCAAGTGTTCCATTTTGCAACTTCCCCTTAGCTGCCCTGCTTCTGTACTCACGTGTAGACATCACACTTTATCCTCTACGTGCACCACTGTCAAATGTAGTGTCTACAGCAATGGAAGTGGGGCCAAGGGGTATAGGCCGGACCGGACTCTCCCGTACTCGAACGGCCTCAAACGGCCCGCTCTACGGCCTCAAACGGCCCGCTCTTTGCCCGGTCTTCGCCCGCGCTTCCGTCCGCGCGCGTCCCGCGTTTGCGTCAGGAGGCGGTGCTAAATAGGAGGAGGAGGGGGGCGGGAAGAGGCACCAGGTGCGCGCGATGAGCAGGCGCTAGCACCTCTGGGCCTCGCAGTCCCGCTCCCGCTGGGTGATTAAGCGTCCCTCTCCCTCAGCACAACGCAAAATCCAGGGCTGGAGCACACGGGCTCAGAGTTCCTCTCGCTGTTCACCAGATCAGTGCTATGTCCACAAGTGATCCCACAGAGTCCTGCACAAAGTGCGACTGCGAGCGGCTCCCGCGGAGCGGGGGCCGCGAGTCGTGTTAAAAGCCTTCAGGGAGGAGGGGGCGGGAAGAGGAACCAGGTGCGCGCGATGAGCAGGCGCTAGCACCTCTGGGCCTTGCAGTCCCGCTCCCGCTGGGTGATTAAGCGTCCCTCTCCCTCAGCACAACGCAAAATCCAGGGCTGGAGCACACGGGCTCAGAGTTCCTCTCGCTATTCACCAGATCAGGGCAGTGTCCACAAGTGATCCCACAGAGTCCTGCACAAAGAACGACTGCGAGCGGCTTCCGCGGAGCGGGGGCCGCGAGTCGTGTTAAAAGCCTTCAGGGAGGAGGGGGCGGGAAGAGGCACCAGGTGCGCGCGATGAGCAGGCGCTAGCACCTCTGGGCCTCGCAGTCCCGCTCCCGCTGGGTGATTAAGCGTCCCTCTCCCTCAGCACAACGCGAAATCCAGGGCTGGAGCACACGGGCTCAGAGTTCCTCTCGCTATTCACCAGATCAGGGCTGTGTCCACAAGTGATCCCACAGAGTCCTTAAACAGATCTTTCATGCTGGGACACCGTCAGTTAAAAGTCAATTAGCGCCTTGATCCACCTCAGTCGCTTCCGAGCTCTGCAGACAAATGAAATGCAGAAAGATGCAGGAACCGATAATCTACTCGACAGCCATAAATATCTTCCTTATTTTTGCCGCATGTTTTTTTAAACCTTTTTTCAATCGGTCGATCACGATTGATTTCTCTTGATCACCTCTTATCTCTCACTGGGTCACAGCATCTTTATCGAACTCTCCCGCCTGCTGCTTAGAAGCTTTTTTTTTATTTAAATGTCAAAATATCTTGCTTGCGCAGAATGTTTCTTGTAAACAGCAGAGGTGCTTCCGAGCTGCTGACGGACGACAGTTCATTAACTGAGGCTCGGTCGCTGCGAGGGAAGGAATGCAGATTCGATTCAGTCCACTCAGGCAACGTCTGTTTAACGTCATACCGACCAGCTCGGCTCGCCGTAGTTTTCGGGACTAATATTAACTTACACAAGTGGTACTAGAGTTGTGGAATAGGCTACATACATATAACATATACATATAACAAGCATTGGCATAGCCAATAGGTCTTGGTTTTGAGACCTTATAAGTATTTAGTTATGCAGCGAAATATCCTTGGTGCAACAACATCAACTGTTGCATGGCTAAACACTTATAAGGTACAAGGTTTAGCCATGCAACAGCTGATGTTGTTGCACCAAGGATATTTTGCTGCAAAACTAAATACTTATAACAGGGCACAAGTCCTAAAAAAAGAAGTGGGGGGTGATGTCACAGGAAGTGACGTCACAACAGGAAGTGACATCACTAAAGGTGCCGAAATCCTCGTCCCAGAGTGGCCAAAGAGTGCAGTTCAGCTGTTTGGCAGGGGGGACAGCGTTTACCCGGTAAAATAAGTGGGGGGACGCCGTCCACCCGCATGGTACCCCGACTCGAGCCCTAACTTAGAAGGTCCCAAAAGCGAGACCTATTGGCTATGCCAGGTCACAGTAAAGCAGAACTAACAGCGCACTAGCTAACAGAACCACTAGCTGGCAAACCAACAGGCAATTTAACTCACAAGCTAACACAAGCATACACTCAATCAGTCAGGTGAAAAACACCTGGCCCCTCCCCATCACCAGAATCACTAGTCAACAATCCAATAGAACCACCAGACCACAAACCATTAACACCACAAGTTAAATCAGTAGTTTCAACGGGTTAAGACAGTTAACCAGACAGCAAAGTGTACAAAGGGTAAAAGGAGCAACCAGCCCCTGGGTGGGACTTCAGCGTGTGGACACTAAACATACCCCTACAGGTGGGGGCTGGAGTCAGTCTTTCGTGCTGAGAAGGGACGTGTGAAAGACAGATATATTGTTTAAATGTCCTGCTTTGATGTGAACACACACAGACAGATTTAGATAGGCTTGCATATGTATGGAGAGATTTACACTATATTTGTGTGTCTGTGAGTGTGCACGCGCGTGTGGGGCGTGCTCTTAAATGCAATGATATAAAAAAAATCTTATTTCACAGGCCGAGGATATAATTTCACAGCTGCCTGTTAAATAAGGTCAGAACTTGTAAGTGGCGATCATTCCCGCGCCAGTAAGTTCCTTAACATTGGGGTCTTTCATGGGTGTGATAATGGGATTTTTATTCTCACCGAACACAAGTTATCAACCTCGGTAGAATGAAGAGCTGAGTGGACCTGCAGGAAATGGAATCAGATACTATGAACAGTCAGAGCTCCGTCTAGTGGATGCCTTGAGCCACTGAGTCACCAGGTCCAGTGTCTGCATAGATATCATGCAGTGTGTTGATTTATTTGGAGGGGTTAGGGGGGGTAATATTTGAGGGGTGCAGCGGAGCGCTTTGCACAGCAGCACTCATGAAAGGCAGACAAACATCCATGGACAGCACATAAACATGACAGGTCCAGAGCGTTTTAGTGTTTCCGGTTCAGAGGTCCCGATCCAGAGAGCTTTCTCAAGAGGACGCAGGAGAGATTGAGAGGCGGTAAGATCTGTGTAAGGTGTATTTATAATCAAGCAGGGCCAAGCCACGCAATAAATCTAGGGACACGGTGTTCATGTGGAGAATGCCTTACCTCCACGTGCTCAGCGAGAAATTCCTGAAATCAGAAATGAGCCTGGACTGAGTGGGTTGCCAGGCGGCCAGTCTCCGCGCTCTGTGCAGGCCCGCTGCCCACACGCCGTGCGCCATGGTAACACGGCGAGTGCAGGAAGCCGCGCTCCCTACAGTGGGTTTCTTGTGCCGGGCGCGCCGTACAGAGAATAGAAAGCACATGGAGGATTGGGTACTGTGAGAAACTAAAGAGGGGGCTACAGCTCTGGGGCATGCCGCGTGGGCGAGCTACCTGGAGGGTGTTCACAGTACAGACAGTGGGGTTAACGTGCATGCTGTGGTTTGTAGTAAAACCTCGTTCATATCATTTCATGTGCAAAGCGCAAACTCATAAGTAAGAACATGGCTAAAACCGAGCACAATTACAAATGTAGCTCTTACATTTATGTAGTGCGTACTTTACTGCCTTCCAGAGGTGACATTTTTTTTTAAATAGTATCCGTTAATGGTGCCTAAACTCAATGAACTCACCAAATTGGGTTGGTGAATGTGGTGAGGGAGGGGGTGGAGCTGAGGCACGGCCGGGCTGCTGAAAAAGAAGCCAAATGGCAGCTGTGCACGATGGCAGCTGTACACGTCACATGAGCGCTTGTCCGCGTGATAGTAAGCTGGTCGCCGGGAAAGTAGCACTTTTCCAAGCAGCTACTAAATGTCTCTGCCAGACCAGCGCATGCGCTGTATCAGACCGAGGCCTAAAAAGGGATATTGAGTGATCACCCACAAATAAAAAGCACATAGTAATGAGGAAAGACGCGCAGTCACGAAAACTGCATGTGCACACACATACGTACATACATGCTGAACACCAATGTCTGTGCAGGTGTCAGATACCCTCGCACGGCTACCATGGATCAGCGATCGCAAACTCTCCACCAACAATTTCAAAACACACCTGTTCTGAGACAGAAAGTCCACAACATAGTACGGTGTCAAAGTGTATTAAAGTGCTCAGGATCAGTGTGCTGAAGAACACTTGGGGGTAGATTTACAAGCATTTTGTGCTGGGTTTGTGTAACAAAAGTGACACAAACCAGAACAAAATGTTTTTTTTGTTATTTACTTTTGAGCGCAAAACTTTTGCGCTGGAAAGTTGCCTAAAAGTAATGCAAAGGAGCGCAAAGCATTTCTTAAGGTACTGTGCGTCAAGGGGGTGTTACATGGGCATTTCCAATACTGTTTGACGCAAAACTCTATCTACTAACAATACTAGATAGGGGTTTGAGTTTAAAATGAACTCCACTTCAAAAGCAGGCGTTAAAAGGAGGAATTTTTTCATTTCTCCTTTCTTTTCCGACTTTGCATGTGTGCTGCATTGTACAGTACACATACAAAGAAGGAAATGTTGGAAAACTGGTCTAAGCAGAGTGTTTTGTACTGGAAAGAAACACCTCCACTACAAACCTATGCTAGACTCACGCACACATCCTTGCACTGCGGCACAAAGGAGTGTGCGCGGCGCCCGGCAGCAAAATTCTGCACCAGTGCTACGGAGAGGAGAGGAGAGAGTCATATCTCTGTAGATATGGCTCTCATCTGCTCTCTCACTGTCATGCAGCACAGCACCTTTTGGAAATCTGGCACATAGAGTCTTATTTTTGATCATTAGCAATAGTTTTTTTTCCATTTTCAAAGTGACATCAGTGCAAACAAATTGAAAAAATATATACATGGAACTAAAGAAAAATGGAGGAAGACAAACAAGGAAAAGGAAAAGAGATGCTTCCAAAATAAACACAATAGAGAAACACTGAATCATAAGAAGTAAAGAAGAAAAAAACAGGGAGCTACTTTTGTTAACTTATTACAGAGACTATTTACTGAAAAAGAAATTGCAATTCTTAAACCGGGATTGCCTTTCTGCCTAGAAAGTAATTTACATGTTGTTTGAACTACATTTAAGGGCATATTAGCAAGAACCTCAGTAAAATTATGGCAGTTTTAGCGGCAGGAAACTGCAGCTAAAACTGCGATAATGGGCTTGCTAATATGCGTTATAGAATTCCAATAGAAGCCCAGGTTAGATGTGAAGGACATCTAACCTGGGTTTCTATTGGAAATCTATAACGCACATTAGCAAGCCCATTATCGCCGTTTTAGCAGCAGTTTCCTGCCGCTAAAACGGAGATAATTTTAATGAGGTTCTTGCTAATATGCCCCTTAATGTTTTCAAACTCTCACGGAAACTGAAAATAATGTAGGCACAAAAAATTAACAAAGATAGACTAGCTAAAAAAAAAACTTACATCCAAGAAGCATATACGAAATTAAATACTTATTAGTGACATTGAAATAAGGGAAACTTCACATGATTTAGAGAAAGGAAAAAGCCCCACAAGTACAAGGAAAAATAGAGAGCAGAATGGGATGGAAAATGTGGTTTGAAAAGTGAGTCATCGCACATACCAACGATACCTACAGATGCAGTCAATATTTTCCAGGATGCGAGATCTCAAAATTTTAAAAGAGTTAGAATTAGACATAGACCACAAAGCTATAATGGTATTTATTAATCTATTTAGGAAATGCTAAATCAATAGCCATCAAACCCTCCGATAAGGAAATGGATGTGGTTGTATGTGACAAAGAACTGTGCGTAGGTGAGGAGTTTTCACAAGTAAATGGCTCTGAGTGTTCTGATCAGATTACCAAATACATGCATAAAACCAGTATATGTATATCTATCTATCTATATATATTTTTTTTTTTTCACAGAAAAAAACATAGGTTTTAGGGGTGTTATAGTTAGCTGGACATTTCACTCGTACAAAACCATTGAAATTCCTCCATTATAGTTAGTTCTGCTACTAACTATAACTCCCGCGCCCGCAATCCACTGCTGATGATGTCACATATTACATCATTCATGACATGGTCAGTGACATCACTGATGACATCACTGATGACATCTCAAATGACATGACTGATGACATCATCCAGTGAATGTGGTTTGGTTCGTTATTTAAATATGTATTATATATATAGCAATCTGCATTGAAGAATGAGTGGCTATATAAATATAAATATCTGGATGGACGAATTAGTAGCAGTGTGATTGACTGTTTACTTGACTAATTTATAGTGTCTCACTGAATATATTGGATAGTGACAAAACTGTGTGAATATCTGTATCACTTTGTCAGTTGTTGTGTAAACTGCTGCACCAGTTGGTTACTAGCTAGGTGAAAGTCTATATTAGTTATTGACTAGTTAACTGAGTATTTGTATGGGAGAGTGAATGTGTGTGTGATTCAGTGGGGTGTGTGTGACTGCCCAAAGATGTGTGAATAGTTGATTCAGTAGGTATATGAGGTTAAGCCTACATGTTATAAGAGTTGTTTGGGTGAGTGAATATCTTTATGGGTGTCTCATCACGAGGAACGAGCCGGGACAAGTAGGAGGCGTACAAGAACGGAATACATACGGAGAGGGCCCACTATAGCCAGAGTGAACACGCTACGCCCACCATACTCCCCATGCAACTTAATTGGGAGGGCCTAGTCAACCAGTCCTACTCGTCAAAAATAGTTTACAAACTAGGCCACTGACTTTGAGAACGTTGGCAAACGGATTCAGGATTTCTGTAGGACCTGGTCTCCCCAGTATCTGAAAATGAATACAACAACAAGACACTAAGGGTGCTTAATCCTAAATATAGACCAATATAAAGATTGGATACGCACTATAGGAGTGACCCATAAATGTGCATAACTTTTGTTGGGCTCTTGTGATTCGCACAAATCAGAACCACTGGGATCTTTTTGGTACATTATAAATCTTACAAATATACTTCTCTCAGTGTGAGAAACGCTGGGACGGCTAATACACTATTTTCTGAACATCTGCGGAACTCGTATGCGTTCACCTACTTTTTTGATAAAAGCCTTGAGGAAGTCACTTGTCGTGACGAAACACGTGTCGGCTGTCGAGTGTGCGGGTCAAGATAATGAGAACACCACAACCATACTAATGATTATGATTGTCTTGTAACCATGAAAGAATTTGTCCTCAATTGATCCTCCTTTGTGTATATATAAAAAACAGTCAAACAGTAGATCTTTGAATTTTTGTATATGTTTGTTTGGAAACAAATACATAGTGTTTTTTGAACAAACCTATCTTTGTGACCAGTGTTATTTGGAATTCTGTAAATTATTTCTCATCTGTCTGGTTTAGTGACAAATATCAAACAAGACTAATTGAGTGCCGGGATACTAGTTTAATGATATCTTTATGGGTGTGGTGATGAGCAAATATTTCTCTCAATGGTACATGTCCAACAAACTAGAAAAATAAAAGGCAGTGTATATGACAGTTGTATATAAATAAGTATACATAAGACCCGGTGATTGTATGAGTGACTGTATGGATAACTGTACACTTGTAATTAACCCTGGGCGTAGTACGCCTAGTCGCGCTACGCGAAGCTACGCGAAGACGTTCTTGCACTACGCGAGCTTCGCGAGCATGCGTATTAGCTTGCTTGACCCGTTCGCGAGCCGTTTTTGTTGCTTGGGAGCTCGTTGTGCGTGTTCGGGGCACTGTCTGCGTGTTCGGGGAATTGTAGCGTGCGACCTTACCCATGTGGGGGGCTATGGGCGCGGCCATCTTGTTTTTTCAATTGTCCCGCCCGCTCGCGTCCCATATTTCCTCTTCCGGGTCGCGTATAACGTGTTCACATGGTGCACGTCTTGTTCGGGAACACAACTACTTGTTCATGCTGACAAAGTGCGTGTTCACGTGAAATCGCGCGCCAACTTACCCACGTGGTCGCGATGGGCGCGGCCATCTTGTTTTTCACACTCTATGCTATGGTTCTGGGCCTAGTTTTCTATCCACCTGTTATCTTTGCAATCTTTACCTATTTTCACATTTTTACTTACTTTTTTTCTTTATCATCTATTTCTCTCTGTCCCTAAGTTTATATTTTGCATTTTATTTCTACTTTTCCACCTTTTTTTTAAACTTTTCTACTGTTTTATTTTACTTCTTTATTTAAGCTCCTACTTCTTCCCTCTAACTTTTTTTCCTTTTGTTCTAACTTTTCTTTTCCACCTCCACCTCCACCTCCACCCCAGAACCATGGCAAAGGGAAGCAGCAGAACCGGCTCGAAGGGCAAGGCGTCTGCGCCCAAGAGCCGGCTGCCTTGCGGCAGAATGCGACCTGCAGGGGTGCAGGCCCGGAATCTTTTCGGGGAGGCGGAGGTGGCCGCCCTGGTTTTTTTCATCCAGCGCCACCTCCCCATGACCTTGGCAGCAGGCGGCAGGCCAGGCTCCGGTTACCTCCCAGAGGAGCGTCACTGCCGGTGGGCGAAGGTGCGCTGGGCAGTCTACCGTCGCTCAGATATCCGGCGTACCCACCAGCAGCTGGCCCACCGGTGGGCAGACATTCTGGACAGGGAGCAGGACCTGTTGGAGCTGCTAGGTGTCGAGGCCGTGGGGCTTGGTGAGTAGCTAGTAATATTAATCATTTAATATATAATATAGTAGTATAAGTATTGTGTATAATTCTTGGACGAATAAGTAAGACGATTACTGGTGCGCTTAGATACATTGCAGATCAATTCCGTCTCAAAATCTTCTGTTATTGTATGACACAGGTGCTGCTCGCTACTTCTCTTACTGGTTTGTAACTTTGCGCTTGCTTGGGCTGCTGATTATTGATGTTAGAGTTTTTAGAGAACTGAAGTTAGTTAATGCTATTGCTAGAGTCTAGTCCTTACATTGTCCTTTAGTAAAATAGTGGTGGATGGATAGTATTAGTTCATATTTTTTTAACTGTCTGCATGACGCCTCCTCTGTCACTGAATGCTTAGTTAGTTCTTATTTATCCCACCCCTCCATAGAACCGGTTTGAAGTTTGTTTACTGAGTGGTAGGTTTTGCAGCAATAGCATGGTCACGTCAATCAGTAGCAGTTCATATGACGCAAGCAACCAACAATTCAGTGTATGCACAAATTTATGCATGTGTCCTCCATCTCATCTATGTATGTTTGCGGGAAAAAATAAAATGGAAATGCCGACTTACTGAACAATTGGCCCGTCTGGATTCTGGAATAGGTGGTGTAGGTCAGATAGTACTGGCTTTGTTAGTATATTCTGCAATCAGAATGTTTATGGAACATTTGATTAGTGTTCTATAAGTAGACGGTCTGTGAATCCTGCAAGCCAGTAGTCATTTATACTTCGAAGTCAATTTTATTGGAATTGTTGTTTCCTAAAATGTGTGAGAGGATTTTTGAATGATGTCTTTGTTTCACAGCACTTAATGTTTCACTTTCTTCATTATTTCTTACATGATCAGCACCACCCAGGGGCAAGAAGACGGGGTCCGAGTTGGCGGGACAACCACGAGAGGAGCGCTCCTCTACCGAGGATCCTGCTGCTGGCCCCAGTAAGTCCTACAGTGCTTATATTATTAACAATTATATTTCCCTACCTTTTTAACACTTCTTATTTTTTCCAACCTATTAAGCCTCCTTCCTAATTCAATGTTAGCAAAACCTTCTTTGGTCTTCAATTTGTTTTCCAAATTTTGGGTATCCAATGCCATCCCTGACTTTCAGTTCCTTCAAACTGCCTCTGCCCTATGACTCTCTGTGCTACTACTATTAGACTGTGTGCAGCTAAGCTTGCCCTGTTGGCCACTCTTTAGTTAAGGTATTCTTTTGAATAAAGCTGTGATAGAATAGCTGTAGCCACTGGGTCCAATCCTGTCTTTTGCGTTGTCCTCTGTAATCACTAGTCTTTGTCAATTCCCACCAACAAAATGCGCAACCAGATGTTTGCCTACTAATTTTTGTTTGGTTAGTATACTACTACTACTGTTGTGGTTATTATTCTCTGCACATGTACATACAGAACTATGCACAAGAAAATAGGATGCTGATGTTGGCGATAGGGAGGTTGGACCTCACTTTAAGCATGGGCGGAAAATCCGTTCCGCTCGCGGATTTTGCGGATTTTCGGTGAATTCGCAATCCGCGAACGCTCGCGAATTTACCGAAAATCCGCAAATTCGCACGCAGCGGATTTTTTTCTTCTTGGTGATACAATTTTGCGGCATGCGGTGGTAGTTCGCAATTGCGAACATGTAGGCGTGGCGGACAGCAACAATCTTGCACTCGCGAAATTACAAAAATTGCAATTCTGCACAAGAAATCTACTAGCAAGCAGCATAGACCTTCTGAAAATGATGATTTTTATCAGAATAACTCCTCAGGTTGACATTTGCCTGCACTTTTTTGGATTTGAGGCCTTTTGATTTTCTTTGGATAACTTTTGGATTAGAGATCAACTTTCTCATATAAGCTTGTTTGGGGCATTACAGTTGCTGTAATGCTGTTCTGCAGAAAAACGAGTTTTGCTAAAGTGAAAGCATTCAGCAGGTTCAAAAGTTCAAACTCATCATTAGTAACCATTCCCTGTAGTGCTTCCTGACACGGTCCCCTCCAGAGTTCAGTTGCTAGTTGCAACAATTGTATGACCCTGCTCTGACCCTCACAGCAGGCTCATAGAATAGCTACAAGTAGGCCACAAAGGTCCTGGAAAATAAATTGCACTGCAACAGAAAGCAAATTACAGATAAGGAAGCAGGTGCCAGACTGGAATTTTAAAACAGTGACACAGTAATTAATCAACCCCAAATTAATTCATGTCAGTTGAAGCAGGCAGGTGTGCTTGCTTTTCCCCCCCATAATCTACAGTGATGATGAACCAGAGGGTGGCATTGATGTACCAGAGGGTGGCATGGGTGAAACAGAGGGTGGCAGGGGTTAAACAGAGGGTGCTGGGAACCTGTGATGATGAATCAGACGTAGAAACAACATAATCGTGACCGTTGCGAGCCGACATGTAAGTTCGCAATTGCGAACTGGTACAAAACCCTCACGAACTGGCAGAAATCCTTGCGAACTGGCAGAAATCCTTGCGAACACAAAAAAAAAATCCGCAAATTCGCGAGAATTCGCGGATTTTGCGGATTGCGAGTTCGCAAATTCGCAAAATTCGCGTACGCCAGATTCGCAAAATTCGCCCATGCTTACCTCACTTACACCTTACACCCTAGTCACAGAACTCAGTCAGAAGAACCCACAATCCAATGACGGTCTACCTACCTAAGTGTTTCAGTCATAGTCATTTGTCCCACTCCCGACCCCCACACGAAGATAGTTAGATATATACCCAATGATTTTATTACACAACCCAGAACAGAAGAACACCCTTTCGCTCACTCACTCGTTTCAGTTCACTAACACCCTTGACACTCAAAATATACCACAGAGTCTATGTGCAAGTTCAAAAACTTTACTTTTTTTAATAACAAGCTTTGTATTGTTGTAACTTCTAAAAACATCCTGCTCCACCATGCAAAATAAAGAAGATTAAATATTATAAATTTTGTACATCTAGTGCACGATAGAGAAATGTGTGAATTGTGGGAGACCCCTCAGCGTTGAACGTATACTGGTTACACATGCATCTTTCGAAATTCTGCAAATCTCTGGTTCGTAGAAGGCAATCTTCTCATCTGCCTATGAGAAAAATGTTGCACGTTAGACAGTGAATACAACTATGCCAGTTTTTAGCAGTCATGGCAAAAATTGCAACATTATGGATAAGCAAAAGGGACTAACAATACTGGTTTGTCAACCTCTTTAGTTGTATGCAAGACTCATGTGGCCTCAAAGGTGTCTTTCTTACTGTGCAACAAGCTGCGAGGTAACATGGGCAAAGCAGTAGACCCAGATCTAAAATAGTTATGTGGCTCAGGCAAACTTTCCAAAGACTAGAGTAGGAGTAGAGATTAGATGACCCTAGGGACCATCTAATAAATTAAAACTAAACTCTGTCTAATGTGACTGCTGTACAGTAGGACGCAATTTGGACTAGTTACAACGATTTATGTTGTACGTAACTATGTTTTCAATCTTCCTTCCTGGTGGAAAAAAGTACAACTAGTAAAATAGGGGGAGGTGTGCAGGCATCTAAAAAGGTGTACTTGCTTTTATAGGTGCACAATCACTACCAACCACCAGTGCCGACGGGGCCAGCGGCGATGCGATTGCCATCCAGGAGGGGACAGTGGCTGCGGCACCTGCAGGAGCATCAGTGGGGGAGGAAACTTCAGCGGTGGGCGGTGGTAAGTTATATTCATTACTTATTTGCATTACTAGGTGGAAGGGGAACATTTCCCTCAGTGTGCTATGAGACTTATTAAGAAAGTATGAATTTGAAGTTGTACTCAACAATATACAATGGTTGAGGAAGACATCCTTTGCAGCATTACCAGTGTGAGTTGAGTAAACAAGGCCTCTTCTATCAGACTCCAACTCAGCTATGAAAGTTATGGAGAAGACTAAAAGTCAGATCAGATGACCTTGAGGGATGTGTTGAACAAAAAGGGAAAGAAGTGAACTAGGGTGGAAGGAGGAAGGACTAAAAAGATGTAATAATATGACTACCATAGAAGGATACATTGGAAGGTTCATGCATGTGGCACATGCACGTGGCTGATATGAATCCGATGCATGGGTTGTTGAAGGATGGGTAGAACTGGAAGGTGAAAGAAAATGCAGGCCTGGTTGGGCAAAACAATACGGGTGCATGGATATAGTGGATAGCAAGAATCATGAGCGGAGTTTGTGTCAATGAAACCCAAGGCAAGGCAAGGAAGGAGTGGACGCATGGGTGGTTGCTGGTGAAAGTGAAACCAGCTAAGGAGATAATAAAGAATGATAGACATTTACTTTTAATGGGTGGATGCCCCCTAAATGTATTGTATTCATCATAGGTGGAGACTGTCACTGGAAGCAGAGACTTACTTTGAAAATATAAAAGGAGATACCAAAAAGACTGGTGTTCTTCTGTGTACTCAAGTCCACCTATAGTACTAGGGCAAGTATAATGCCTGAAAAAACTTCACCAAATGCTACTGGCAGGGGAAGCAGGAGGATAGATTAGACAGATAGATACTAAAAGTGGACACCAATTGTATGTACTGCGCTTGGTAGTGCTACTATGCCACAATGTACTGTTGAATTAATTTTGAAGAATTTCAGTTACAATTCTGTTTCTTTTTTTATAGATACTTATACTCCTTCCCAAAAACCATCAAGGAAGGAGTGGGCCGCCAGGGCCCGGCAAAGGAAACTGCAGGCCATTGTGGAGGAGTACCGCCGGCTGGTGGCTGAGGCAGAGGAGGAGGAGGAAGAGGCAGCGGCAGCAGCTGCTGCCTCTTCCAATGCGTCTAGTCCCAGCAAGGCCCCACCTGCAGGAGTACGGTGCCGCGGCCGGGCAGCCGCTCACCGCCGGCATTTAACATCTGCCACCCCCTCACAGCATGGATGCAAATGTAGGCGCAGTGCATTTCGGCAACAACTTCTCCTCCGGGTGGCCAAGCTGGAGGACCAATTAGAGGAGCGCGTAAAGATTTTAGTGGACAAACACCTCAAAGCCCGCAATGGACCCTGTTGATTTGCCCCTTTTTTAATACTTTTGTTGGTGGGTGGGAATTGGGTGTTGGGGTTATTTTTGTGGGACATTCTTTGGACTTGGACATTGGTTGGGGTTAGGGTGGGGATAGGGGTGGGATAGGACAAGGATATTTTTTTACATGAATAAATGTTATTTATTTTCAACTTACCCATATGATGTTGTTTTGTGGTGGGGTTACTGTTGTACGTCACAAGGTTTACTCAAGATGCAGGGCAGCGGCCAGTGTTTGATTGAAATTCATTATTAATTGACCACATGTGTAACATGCAAACAGATAGATGCGGTACCCCTCACTCAGTTATATTTGTCCTATTAGTACTACCAGCCTGTCCTCCATTATATCTCCCAGCAAACTTCTCTTCTTACCTGTGATTGATGATGATTAAGTTTGGCACCGCAAGGGCTGCATGGTTTCCCAAGACAACGGAGAATATGCCATGGTTGTGTGATGGTAGTAGTAGACTAGACACTGGCACTAGCATTGGCAAACAAAAACAAAGAGACAGTCATTTACCTGAGAGAGAATGTGGGAGAAGTAGAAAAATACAGTACATAAGACTGACAAAAAAATACAAACAATATTGCAACTGCTAAACAAACTCAAAGAAATCAATGGTGTCGGGGACTGCCAAGTACAAGAAGATAACTGTAGTTGTGTTGGAGTCAGTAAAACACAATCCAATTCGTAAACTTAAATGCTCTAAAATTAAATTCAAACAATGCCAGCAATTATTTAGATTTATTTGTTGGGTCACTTAGGGAAATTAATTGCCTTGTACACTAGTACATAAAGTGAGCTTGGATGAGCAAGCAGAAGAAGATCCTCGCCCTGCCACTTTGACATTTGATTTCATTAGTGTTGCTTTCGCCACATCTGCCCCAGCAAGCGTGTGATTAATTGTTGGTGTAGATTTAATGTAGTAACATCACACCTCAATATAAAACCACACAGCCCGGGGGAAGAGGGTTAGGGTTTGATGAATGGATGGGGACGGGGTTTGGGGAAAGGTTTGACAAAGAAAAACAGTACGCATGGAGACAACAAAAGCAAAATAATGAAGACGATGATATATGATCCACTACGACCCAATACATCTAAAATTCAGAAAAACGAAATGCATGCATGATGAAGATAAGTTATAACTTGATGGTTACTAAAAAGTGGTACTTAACTACTACTACACATTTCAAAGGAAGTATTTCTTATATATGATATGAATATGACTTTTGCCTAGGCTGTATGCCCTCTGAGAAACGGTAATGCCTGCTATAGCGGGCTGAAAGCTAGCAAAGAAAAGTAAGAAATAGTTTAAGTGAACATTCAATTACCAAACACAAGTGTAAAATAAATGAAGAGGAAAAAGGAATCCAAAAAAATTACGAAAATAATAGTAAAGTTAATGTATTAACCAGGTCCAAATGTGTAGTTGTATCTCGTCATTCATCTTTGTCCTCCATTCCATGGACACTGTGACTGAATATCATTCTTGGGCGCCTCAGGCTGGATGATGAGGAGGATTGGTAAGGTAAGTGTGAGTTGTTGCTCCAAGTATAATAGCACTGGGTAAAAGGTCGGCCTGTAAGTGTTGATGAAAAAAGAAATGGGGTATTCCAAAATAAGTTAACTGGATGAAAACATTTAAAAAAATCAATTACGGTGTAGTGCAAAAAAGAAAAGACAGTCACAAGACTCGTGAGCGAGAAGATTTTCAGACTGAGGCGGCTTGGATACATTGATTAACTCTACTCTTCTAGATGCACAGCAGTCATCGAAAAGAACAACAAGATAGGAGCCAGCACAGAACAGTTACAGGACCACACCACAAAACCGGGCCTGAGTCTGTGGCACAAACTCTATTTCCCTAAATTTTTCACAGTTCCAGACAAAAGGCATTTACAGCAACCTAGCATTTGCCAAATCAAGTGATTAAATCAATGCGCCATTGTCAGTCAATCATACCACTATTCTATCCCACCACTGCACACACATGTAGCCTAGATATGCTGTGGTTCTTGTTGTTTGGTTGTGTTTACCTTGTATTCCACTTCCTGAACGTATTCCATCAATCATCACAGATCAAACTGACTGTCAGCGTGTAAAGATGGTATGGTGGTCATCATCATCCGGTGTGGCACGTGTACCTGTTGTCCAACAGACCACCAACAGCAATTCAGTCTATTGTGAGTGACTACGATTAAGTCCAGACTGCACCTGCAGTAGTAGGAGTACAATTGCATACATATTATTATACAACATGGAAACATTGACCATCACTTGAGACACAAGTACTTTGTTATATTATATTAAACTACTAGTATACTTCCACTTCATGCACATTTGCTCTGAGTCAGCAAGCATCCAATGCAATGTATGGCATCATTCATTTCATATACCTGTCTTTCTCTTCTTTGTGACTGTCAGATCACAGATGCAGCAGAGCCTTCTGAAAGTGATGACGAGTTTACTTTAATTTTGGAGCCCTGCTCAAGTTCTGACATTGAAGAGTTGTGTATGCCAGTGCAGACAGAGGTGGTAGCCTTAAGACAGTAATGCGTTTCAGATTGGAAACAAAACAGAAGATGGCTATAGTCACGTACGTTTCACTTGTTATGGAGGGACTGTTAGACGCTACATTATTGTACTATTCTCCATCTCCATCCAATGTATGGCAAGATGGAAATGTATTTAGGGTGAGTCAGCAAGATGGAGCAGGACTGTGAAGAGTTGAGTGCACAGTTAAATGCACAGATGTGCAACTCCAATAGGTAATTACAAAAGTAAAAGAAAGGATGGTATTGGTTTTGAAGTTTGAACCAGAAAGACAGATACACACAAATAAAGGAAGGGAGAATGTAACAATTTAAAAGCCTAGTTGTCAGGGTAGAGGAGCTTGTCCTCAAACCCTGGTGGTTCTTCTGACAGAAGTAGGTCATGTAACCCAGTAGTTATGTCTTCCGACTCGCTCTCCTCTTCCAGCTGTGATTCACGTATTTTGTAGTCTGGTGGTATTAAGTGCTGATTCCTTTTGATCATGGTTAACCTCTCCACGCTTTTGGGTGAGAGACTGGTCCTTTTCACAGGTACAATGGCACCAGCAGCACTGAAAACACGCTCAGAAGAGACACTTGCAACAGGGCAAGCCAGATACTTTATTGCCAGCCTGCTGAGCACTGGCCAGTCGCTTCTTTTCCTATACCAATACACCAATGGGCTTTGCTCCATGAACACCTCTGTTGTGTCATCCAGATAGGCCTGGATCATCCGCTCAATGTTCAGTGGTGCTCCGGTTTGCTTGTCCTCTTTTGCTTTGTGACAGCAACGGACTTACCCATCCCTTTCTGTAGAAACCAAGCAGCTATTTTTTTTGGTTGTGTCTGATGAATCAGGTCATGTTCATGCTGTTGTTGTTATTGTTAGTGTTGGTGACTGCTGGGAAGCAAACGCACTGCTCTCATGCTGTGAAGAGGAACTTGACTCTGTAGGATGCTCAGTAGTACTTGCACTGTCCTGGGCTGGCACTGGCAGGCCTCTAATTGAGAGCCGTTCATTTTCTAAATCAGTGGCTTCCTCAGCTATTACAGTTTTGTACTTGGCAACATCCCCTTCTGAAAAAGGAATTACTGCATAACTGTTCACAAATAATCTGTACTGTGGATCCAAAATTGTGGCAGTAATGTAATGTTGATGTGACACTATCTTATTTTGAATCCTTGTATTCTCAGATAAGCGGCCGGCTAAGGCCTTCACCAAATAACATGCTTCAAGTTTTCCTTCAACACCTTCGTATGTTTCAGACACCTCCTTCAGCTCTTGCTCTAGTATGTACAACAATGGGATAGCTTGGCCCATAGTACAGTCCACCCTGCTGACTGCATGTGTGAAGACCTCAAAAGGAATTAGCATCTCTGTCAGGCATTTAATGAGGTCCCATTGCCACATCTCTACGGTCATGGCTTTAACAGTAGGATCCCCTGATCTTCTTGTCATGACAAAGCATTAAGTGGTATGTACTGCTCAAACAGCCGATCAAGCATGTAATAAGTAGAGTTCCAATGTGTTGGGACCTCCTGGATGAGTGCTTTGACTGGCATTTTATGGTCACGTTGAATGACCCGTAGCTGCTTCCGGGCTTTAAAAGAATGGTTGAAATGCATGTAGATTCTTCTACAAATGGTCAGTAAGTTGCTGACTTTGCTTTAATTTTTCAGAAAGTCCTGAACAATAATGTTAATGCAGTGTGCCAAACACAGGACCCTGAAATAGCGACCATCTTCCATGGCCTTAACTACATTACGGCCATTGTTGGTGGCAACAAAACCAATGTTAAGGCCTCTTGGTCGCAGCCATTCAAAGACCTTGCTGTTAAACTCAGCCAAAATGTTTGCAGCAGTATGCGATTTCACCATAGCAAGCATGGCCACAGTTGCATGTCTGTGAGTATCTTTAAAAATCTCAGCAGTGTCAATGCCTATTCTATTCTATCTATTCTATTCTATTAAAAATATTTATACAGCGCACTATCACCGTCGGTTTCTTGGCGCTCTTGATAAAGATAGCGGAGGTCCAGGGGTGGATTAGTCGTATGCAGCATGAAAGAGCAGAGTTTTCAGGAGAGTACGGAAACTATCGTACTTAGAACACAGACGGAGAGATAGGGGCAGGGAGTTCCAAGTAGAGGGAGCCAAAACAGAGAAGCACAGGCCTCCGTGCTTTTTTCTTTTAAATCTGGGGACCTCAAGAAGGTTCAGAGATGCAGAGCGCAGAGCTCTGGCAGGAACATGACGGGACAGAGCTGATGTAATGAACTTAGGGGCTGCGTCTTCTAAGGCCTTAAAGGTGGTGCATGCCAGTTTAAAGATACACCGTTTTGAGACAGGGAGCCAGTGTAAACTGCGGAGTAGGGGAGTGACGTGCTGGTGTCGGGGCTGGCAGAAAATCAAGCGAGCAGCTTGATTCTGCACCAACTGAAGTCGATGAAGGTGACATGCGGGAATTCCTGCGTACAAGATGTTGGCGTAGTCGAGCCTGGAGGTGATGAGGGCAATGACTACTTGGGTCAGGGCTTCTTTGTTCAGAAACCTATTGATCTTGCGAATACGCCTAAGATGGAAGAAGCAGGCAGAAGTTACCGCGTTGATGTGGGGTCTCATAGAGAGATCTTGAGAGATGGTCACCCCCAGGCTTTTGACAGAGCTCACGGGAGTTGGTGCCGTCCCCAGAGATGTAGGCCAAAAGGAAGCGTTCCATGGGTGATTGGGGCCGCCCACCAAGACGAGCTCAGTTTTGGTGGGGTTTAGTTTTAAGTGACTGTGGTACATCCACTCCGCTATGGTTAGCATGGTGGACTGGAAGTTAGTGCAGGAGGAGGGGAGGGAGTCGACAGGGAAAATTAACTGCAGATCATCAGCATAATTGTAAGTTGTGACCGGGAAGTTGCGGAGAGTGACAAGCAGTGGTTGGAGATATAAATTAAAAAGAAGAGGGGATAGTGCCGAGCCTTGAGGGACACCACAGTGAAGGGGAGAATAGGGCGCAGAGAAGGTGGAAAGGTGGACGGACTGTGAGCGCTGGTATAAGAAGGATTTGAGCCAGTCAAGGGCCACTCCTTGGATACCGGCGTTGGCGACACGGTCGATCAAGATGGTGTGATCGACCGTGTCGAATGCCGCAGAGAGATCCAATAGGACAAGGGCTTGGGCGATGTTCTTGTCAGCTCCTTTCCTGAGGGTGTCCATGACTGCCACTATGACCGCCTCGGTGGAGTGGAGGGGTCTAAATCCAGCTTGTTGAGGGTCTAGGAACAGTGATTGTTCTATGAAGGAGCTCAGACAGCGGGTCACATAAGTTTCCAGAATCTTGCCTAGGTAGGGAAGGAGGGAAATGGGTCTATAATTGCTGAGAATGGTAGGATCTGCATTAGGTTTCTTCAAAATAGGTAAAACGGCAGCTTGCTTGAAGGAAGATGGTACCACTCCGGTAGCAAGAGAGTTATTTAGTAGTGCTAGCGGGGGACCTGGGCAAGCAAGAAAGGCTCCTTTGAGGACCTGCGGGGGGCAGCAGTCATTGGGGGATCCCGAACTTACTTTGTGGAGGAGTGATGAGAATTCTTGTAGAGAGATCGGTGGGAATGTGGTCAAGGTACTAGTGTTGGGGGGAGGCAGAGGGGGAGGCATAGGAGATGCAGGGGTAGGGATGTTATGTTTTATGGTTATTATTTTTTCTATAAAATAGGAATTAAGTGAGTCGCATAAAGCTTGTGACGGCAAAGGTTGAGGAGTGACTCGATCTGGGAGGGAGAGCTCATTTACAATAGAGAAGATGTCTTTTGTTTTGTTATTTGAATTCAGAATTTTTTGTGAGAAATAAGCTGTCTTGGCTTCCAGAATAGATTTTTTATAGGTTTTTAAGGATTCAATGTATATGAGTTTGAGTTGAGGGTCGTAATGGCGACGCCAGCGGCGCTCGGTTTGCCGCAAGGCGAGTTTGTCTGCTTTAAGTTGGTCCGTATACCAACGTTGAGCATCGTGGGGGCGCATTGTTTTGATTTTTTTCAGGGGGGCAGTGGTATCGCTGGCCCGGCATAGCCATTCATTGAGTTTCTCAGCCTGATTCTCTACTGAAGATAGCGGCAATGGTGCCGAGGCTGCCAGTGAGGTATGAAAGTCGAGAAGGTTAGCCCTTGTCCAATTGCGAGCCATCTTGTTCTTAGTGCGGGTGAGAGGACACAAGGTGTGAAGGTGAAGGTAAAAAGAGATGAAATGGTGATCTGACCAAGAGCATGGGGAGACTGAGGGGGGTGAGATGTCGAGATTGGAAGTCCAGACTTGGTCTAGCGTGTGACCTTTCAGATGGGTGGGGGAGTAAATATGTTGTGAGAGGTTCATGCTTTTGAGAAGTTCAGTGAATTCCACTGATAAGTGGCTTTCATGGACGTCCGCTGGCCAATAGTTGAAATCACCAATTACGATAATATTGGCATGGTTGATAGTCAGTTGAGCGATGGCGTCACTGAAGAGTTTGGGGAAGAGAGGCATAGGATCAGGGGGTCTGTAGACAATGACACAGACAAAAGATGATTTAGGGGAGGTGAATTGTAGAGCCAAGTGTTCTGTTTTAGGAATGGGAGCCATCGTGATCTCCGAAAAGGTGTGGATAGAACGAATGATAGCTGCCACTCCGCCTCCGGTCCTTCCAGCAGGTCGATTGGCGTGCAAGATATAATATCCCGTAGGGATAGCAGCTAGAATATCGGGGGCAGAATCTTCGGTGAGCCATGTCTCTGCTAAAAGGAGGATATCGATAGAACTTTGGTGCAGTAATTGAAATATTTCGAGCTGGTGTCGAATGAGGGAGCGGGTGTTGAGATAAAAGATCGATAGAGAGGTGGTGGGCTGAGGAGCAGGGGGGGTGGGGTTGTGCGAACCATCCATTAGAGAGAGGTCAGAGGGAACAAGGATGCCACATATCAGGGCCGCCTTGGCGGCTCGGGCGGGAATGGGGCCATCGTGATTGAAGCTCCTTAGGTCAGCAGGGGTATAGGAAAGGAACTCGGCATTACGGCGAGGCCCTGGGCCTGGTCGGCCGCGGACGGGCGCAGACGGGCTTGACTTGTGCGCGACTTCGGCGCGAAGTCGGCGCTCCCGCTGCGCTCGTCCGCTGCGCGTCCTCCATGCCGCCATAAATACTGAAGGGGAGGGAGCACTAGACCGCTAACCTGCAAGGTTCAGTGCAGGGCGGAAGTGAGGACCCTGGCAGGAAGTGTAGTGCCTCGAACTGACCCTCCGCGCAAACGGCACAAGCCGGGGCGGAACGGGGCCACGAGGAGTGAGCAGGCAGGTGAGAGTGGCCTTCAGTTTCACAACAAAACAATGTGCAATGTGAGCGAGGTCAATGATATTACCGTGCTATTAAAATCAGCATGAAGTAGCAGGAAAAAAAATCACATTACGTTTTAAAATTAATAAGACCAGCGTGCTGGTAAATCCGCAGCGCTTTTAAAAGGATGACGATTTTCAACAAAGAACACAGCAAGCCTACATGCGCAGCCTAGATCGCCGCGTTTTATCAATGAGGCGAAGCTGTAGACTGGTTGTTAAGTAGGCGGAAGGCTCGGCAGCACTAGACCGCTAACCTGCACGGTTCAGTGCAGGGCGGAAGTGAGGACCCTGGCAGGAAGTGTAGTGCCTCGAACTGACCCTCCGCGCAAACGGCACAAGCCGGGGCGGAACGGGGCCACGAGGAGTGAGCAGGCAGGTGAGAGTGGCCTTCAGTTTCACAACAAAACAATGTGCAATGTGAGCGAGGTCAATGATATTACCGTGCTATTAAAATCAGCATGAAGTAGCAGGAAAAAAAATCACATTACGTTTTAAAATTAATAAGACCAGCGTGCTGGTAAGTCCGCAGCGCTTTTAAAAGGATGACGATTTTCAACAAAGAACACAGCAAGCCTACATGCGCAGCCTAGATCGCCGCGTTTTATCAATGAGGCGAAGCTGTAGACTGGTTGTTAAGTAGGCGGAAGGCTCGGCAGCACTAGACCGCTAACCTGCAAGGTTCAGTGCAGGGCAGAAGTGAGGACCCTGGCAGGAAGTGTAGTGCCTCGAACTGACCCTCCGCGCAAACGGCACAAGCCGGGGTGGAACGGGGCCACGAGGAGTGAGCAGGCAGGTGAGAGTGGCCTTCAGTTTCACAACAAAACAATGTGCAATGTGAGCGAGGTCAATGATATTACCGTGCTATTAAAATCAGCATGAAGTAGCAGGAAAAAAAATCACATTACGTTTTAAAATTAATAAGACCAGCGTGCTGGTAAATCCGCAGCGCTTTTAAAAGGATGACGATTTTCAACAAAGAACACAGCAAGCCTACATGCGCAGCCTAGATCGCCGCAGATAGCTTGTCTCTAACACCTAAAAAAGAGATCCAGAGTGCAGTGATGCACATGTAATCAGTGGCTTGGCAACTGGTCCACATGTCTGTTGTCAGGTGGAGACTATGAACAACACTCTGCTGCAAGGCTTTTCCAAGCAATTCCAGCACGTCATGGTGTAGTGCTGGAACAGCAACTCTGGCAAAATAGTAGCGGCTGGGAAAATTCCATTTTGGGTAGAGGGTTGTCACAAATTCCAGGAAACCCACCCCTTCAACAAAAGAAAAAGGGAGAAGGTCCAGTGCTAACATTTTAGCAAGCTTAGCATTGTACAAACGTGCTATTGGGTGGTTGCGCTCGTACTTTCCCTCCTGCCTAAACATGCTAAGAATGGTACGCTGCTTGGTATTTCCTTCAGTTATGCTCAATGCAGTACTTCGCGTCGCAGACTTCGCACCCGTACTCCTTGGTGTCTCCGGGTTACTCTTACTCTGGTGCCACTGAGATGTTGCTGATGCGGAGGATGTGGGCTCTACCACTGCAGTGCTGGGGACAGGGGTACTTTGTGTACCACTACCAGATAGAATGTCTCCCTCTTCTTCCTGTTCGACCATGAGTGGACCTTTTACTACTTCCCCACCAACATTAATGGTTCCTGCTTTCATGCTACGTAGGTGGTCCTCCCACTGGATTGCGTGGTGTTTTTTCAAATGGGTCATTTGGCCTCCAGTACCATAGTTTGTACCAAGCTTACCACGACTAACAGAGGAATGACAAATGGAGCAAATAGCAATGTTCTCCTCATTTGCGCTAACTGTAAAGAAATCCCACACTGGGGAGCTTAACTTTTGTCTCCTGTTAGAGGTGCCACTTCCAATGCTGGATGAACTGGAGGTTGTGTGTTGAAATTCATTATGTGGCTGCGCAGTAGTACCACAACCTACTTCTGCTGAGGTGGAACTTGTGCTGGATATAGGACGCTGCCGGCCCTGTGCAAATGTAAAAATGGAAGCTGGAGGTAGTTTTGCTTTTGGTGTGGCCTGTGTTGGAGGTATGCGTGCTACATCCCTACTAGTCGCAGCCATTCTCGCTAGGGTTAAAATGTTGGTCTCCATGTTCTCAGGCCCAGGAGTAATGCTTGTGATGACTGGGTCTGACTCGTCATCACCATCATTATCCGGCTATTCAACATCGCACTCCATAAGTGTAAGGCTTCCTGGAACCTTCCTTTTCCCTAGCCTGGTCTTCTTGGGATTTCTCTCCCTCTCATGCTCAGATTGTTGTGGCTCCCAATTGAGATCAAGATCATCAGAAGGGATGCTTGGCGAAGAACTCGATGGACTAACCCTCCTTTTCCTTGGTGGGGATTTGGAAAACAATAGATGTCCTGCATCAGGTGCTTCCTCTTCTTCTTGCTCTGCATCAGGCTCAATTTCCTGAACTGCCCCGACTTTGGGAGGAACAACAACTACTATTGCGGGTGGTGGCTGTTGAACAACAACTATTGCAAGCGGTGGTTGTGGTTGTTGTTTTCGAGGAACATCTACCATTGAGGGCGGTGGTTGTGGAACAGCTACTATTGCAGGTGGTGGTTGTGGTTGTTCTTTTCGTTGAGCATCTACTATTGCGGGCGGTGGTTGTTGAACAACTTCTATTGCGGGCGGTGGCTCAGAGTGACCATCTACTATTGCGGGCGGTGGTCGTGGATGCTGTTTTGGAACATCTACTATTGCGGGAGGTGGTTGTTGTTCACCACTTTTCTGCTTTGTTCCCTCTTGCATGGATTGTGTACTACTTTGAGATAGCGCTAAGTTTAGGTCAGGCTCAGTATCACTGCTTTCCACCATTAGGCTGGCTACCTTTTCCCCACTCATTTGCTTGGGCCTGGGTTGGTGGCTTGGGCCCACTGATGCGGAGGTGCTGGCCCCAGCTTGGACCCCAGTCACCGCTGCTGCAGGCGTACTTTTTTTTCCCCAAAAAAGGTTTTCGGGTCAACACCAGACTTAAGTGTCACTTCCTTCTTCTGTTCTTTCTTCTTCTCAGCAACTTTCTTGGTCTTGGAGGACCTGGTACCTGCTTTCTTTGTGCCCATCTTCTTCAGATGTCAGCAGCAGCACTCAGTTGCACAAGTTGCTAAGAATGATGTCTGGTCAGGTGAGTCACACCACACGTGACGTAGTACAGAAGGACGTCCGTCTGGCAGTAGAACAGGCGATGAATGATGACGGACACCTCCTCTCAGTCTTCAGTCTTTTGTGAAAATACAAGCAAAGAAGGCAGAATAACATCAGTCGAATGTGGAATTTTTTTAGCTTTAATTTTAATTACTAACAGAAGTATTAGTACACTCAGTAAGAGTAAGAATAGCAAATAACTAAAAAGCAAATGCATTGTATTGGAAGTGGAACTTGTTCATCCTTAATTTGTGCATCATTTAGAATGGATGCAGCATCAGTGACCTGCAGCAGATAGAAATGGGGATGTGAACAGTAGTAAGCCAACAGGAACAATGGCAAGACACAGGCCACTTTGTCAGAAACAAAACAACACACTACCACCACAGCTCCCAGCCACATGGGCACATATCACAGGTACATGGGTAAAGGCCAGAAAACAATAAACTCAAGCAGGCCTATATATCTATATGGCCAGAAAAAGGAGGATGCCTGTTACACATCACAGCTTAATGCGCAAAAAAGAAAATCCCCATGGGTAAAAGGTTTGAAAGTTACACAACATCACAAACAACAAAGGCATTTACAGTTTTTTTACACATACCCAAACAGTTAACTACACCCCAAACACCACATTTGGGAATTCAATGTATTGCCATCCACGCCCTAAATGATTTTAAATTTAACAGACAAAATGGAAACCGCTACATCAAGCACCCCCGCTGCGCTGACTATCTCTGGGGCTCTAAGCCTACTGGCAGAAGAAATCAAAAGTTTGTAGGCCTGCGACAAAAGTGAAGCACGATGGAAGGTCACACAAAATGGCCGCCCCCACATGGCCTGGCCATCCCCAACAACATGAAAAGAAAGAGAAGACAGACAACACATGCCTACGGCAAAAGGACAATAATTGGCTTCACAAAATGGCCGCCCCGCCACCCACATGGTCAGGCCACCCTCAAACAACAAAGTACATAGAGGACAGAAACAGTAAGTGGTCCATGCTCCAAAAACTACAACCAAATGACAACCTGAGGAGTTTCTTTAGCAAAATGAACAGCATCAACATTTTCGAGAAGGTTTTATGCATCTCGAGACATATTGCTCGCCAGATTCCAAAATCGGCGTGTTCGGCAGCGCGAATTGTACAAAACGTCGTTATCGCGTGCCCGAGCATGCACATATAGCGCGCGAAGAAAACAAAAACTGTAAGGTCGCGTTGTGACACTGTGCAAAGTTACCAAAACTACGCGAGCTGAATTCTAGGGTTACCTAGTGCGCAGAAAAAGCCATATTATTCAACACACACCCAAAACCTGCAATTTAACACCAAACACACATTTTGCTAATCAATCCGAAGCCATCCATGACCTACATGATGTTACACTTACAACTTAAACACCACAATAACAGTTGAACAACTTTCATGCACCCAAGATGATGACTCTAGTAGTACCCTTGGGCCTACTGGCAGAGTAGGCCACAAGCTTGGATGCCTATGGCAAAAACACAGTGGCTTAAAACACAAAATGGCCGCTACCACCTGGCCAAGCCACCCACAGAAAGTAAATGAACTCAAGCAGGCCTACACTAACTACATGAACTACTAGGGTTACCTAATTTTACTAAAAAGAATGAAATTCTACTACAACAGTGTTTACAATTGAATCCAATGCCATCCATGATGTTTTACAGACACCACAGAAACATGGTTGGACCCGTGGGTACCTCTAGGCCTACTGGATGAAATTTCAAAGACATACAACTTGGCCCCTCATTAAAGTACAGGCCTCCCTCAATAATAATTTTTAAGAAAGATTGAGAAGCACAGAAAACTGTAGTTAAAAAAACCCAAACCAAACAAACATTTACAGTACACCAATTCTCAAACTTACTTGTAAAAGAAAAGTTCAAATCCAAAATTCCTCAATAAATCCAATCAAATGCTATGATGCAGCAGACATACACAAAGAGTGATCCTTCCAGCTCCAAATCCAAATGAAAGTGAACAGCACATGGACAAAGCACTGGGAGGAGCCTAGTGGACAGGAAGAGGAGGTTGGAGACTCAGGGGCACTTCCTTTCTCTTGAAAAAAAAAGTAGAAACAAAAGGAGGACTCCTTGCCCAAAAAAATACAGCAAATCACAATCTGAGGGGTTTTCCTGAGCAAAATGATCATTTTTGAGAAGGTTTTAACATGCTTGAGAGATATTCTGTGCCAGATTGCAGGTTCTGCGTGTTTGGAAACGCGATCTTACCTACATGGCGCTGAAAGGAAGATTGCGCGCCCGAATGACGTTATCGCGTTCTCACAGTCGGGTGGGATTATGCGGCCGGATTCCAAACATCGTAGCGAACGGGAGAGAAAAGCGAGAAAGCTAAGCAGAACCACGGTAAGTCATTACCGCGCGCGCGAGAATGCTATTGAGCGCGCGAGGAAGAAAAACTACTACGCTACGCTGTAGATTGCGAAGTAGTCGACAGCTTCGCGCTCACAGCGAAGTGCGAAGTTGCCAAAAATTTACAAATTATGCGAACGGAGCGTAGTTCTCCGCCCAGGGTTACTTGTAATAGTGATTTTATAACTCACTAAGTATGAGTTACTATCTATTTGAATAAATGAAAAGCTGTTTGTATAAGGGTGTAGCTGAGTAAATATAAGTATGATCCATTGTTTGCATAAGTGAGTAGGATGACTGCATAACTGAATAGGATGTGTGCTGGTGTGTAATGTCGATATAGGTGTATAAGTATATTTGATAGTGTTCTATTGATAATTGACAGCATGTATGAGTGAATCTATAGGTAAGTGATTAGATGTGTGTGTAGATCTAGGAATCGCTGAGTGGGTTTTTAGAAACTTGTACTGGTGTGTTAATGGATTCAAATATGGTATTCTTTATTTTACAGTGCGTGATGAAAGGTTATACTAGTGTATGATGAGGTGTATCTGATTGTCACGTGGATGATGTAATTAGTGATGTCATCAGTGATGTCATTTGAGATGTCATCAGTGATGTCACTGACCATGTCATGAATGATGTAATATGTGACATCATCAGCAGTGGATTACGGGCGCGCAAGTTATAGTTAGCAGAATTAACTATAATGGATCAATTTCAAAGGTTTTGGACGAGTGAAATGTCCAGCTAACTATAACACCCCTAAAACCTATGTTTTTTTCAGTGAATTTTAAAGGTTTTTAAATGCTAATTCGTAACTATAACATGTCTGAAACCTATGATTTTTTCAGTGAATTTTAAAAGTTTTGTAAATGACAATTTTTAAATGGATTATTTGTTGTATTTATTTTTTCATACTGATTTACTACACTTTTTTAAAGTATTTATTTTTAGATATTTTATTTTATAAATTACATTATAATTACATTATACTTTACATTACAAAATATACTTTCTCAGAATGAAATACTTTGCAAATAGGCAATAGACATGGGAATTTCTAGTTAAATGTAATTAGTTACTTTATGGATTACTTTTCTTACCAGAGGACTGGAACCTAGATTTAGTCCTGGGACATCTCCTGTAAACAGTTGAGTGAAACCGTTTTGGTTACAGTCGTGATTTTTAAGGAATATTATTGTATTTTACAAGTTGACACTTTGAAACTTTTCTGCAAAGAATCACCAATGTTATCCTATGGGAGGCAATTCACTTATCAGGTAAGTAGTGTTATATTTACTTTTTCTTACTCAGTGGGGGATCCTGGGTCCAGCACTGGTGCATCCCATGTAAAAAGTTAAAGAATGTGTTTAAGTGATACAGGCGATTTTTAAGGAATATTTGTAGTTTGTGAAAATCGACGCTTAGAAACTTTTCTTGCGAAAACCAGACAATGGATTCCTATGGAAGGAAATACAAGTTACTGGTAAGTACGCTTAGAATTAATTTTCAGGGTCAGTGCTGGGCTAAAAGATGCAGCACTTGGTTGTCTCCTGATAACAGGTGAGTAAATCGGAATTCGTTGTTCGAATGATTTGAGGTAAATATTTTAAAGTTTCTTTTTTTAATTTTTTTTATTTGGTATTTATAAAAATACAAACAATACACAAGAGAATCGTTATATGGATTGCCAGCCTGTTACAGGGTAAGTGCTTATGGTAAACATATCGGAAGGCAACCCCTTAGTACGTTATACAGTGGTGGTAGGATAAGGATAGAATAGGAGGAGAGGAAAGTGAGAGTAAGTGTAGAAGACGGATAGTACTGAAGCAGCTTAACTAACAAACATTCCGGAGGTTGCATGTAGTATTATGGTTCACAGCATATTGAGTCATTATAGTTTTATGATGGGTCGCCTGGGGTCAGAATCTTGTCCAAGGTTTTCCACAGGTTCCTGGAGGAGGCCTTCCAGGGCGAGTAACTTAATGCCAGGGTGTCCGCCCCTCTTAGATAGGTGATCCAACTTAGCCTTCCCCTGTATGAAGTTTTAGAGGTATCTTTCCAGTTCGTAAAGTATTAGCTTGACTGCAGCAGTTATCAGTAGGTCCATTAGATCTCTTTCTCCCTCTGAGGGGAGGTCTGTTCGGATGAATGCCGTGGCAAGCGAGGCAAAGTCTCTTGTTATTTTACAGTTGAGTGCTTTGTCTATGAAGTCAAATACCTCCCCCGAAAATCTTTTGAGTACCGGGCACAGAAAGATGAGGTGCTCTAGGTTTCCCTTGCCTGTGTTACAGTTCCAGCAAGTAGGGTTGTCTCAGAGGCCCAGTTTGTGTAGTCGGTCTGGGATGCAGAATGTTTTGTGTAACGGCCAAAGTTTAGTCTGGGCCAAGACTGGGGTGACCTTATTGCGGGTGGCGGAGGCCCATAGTGTGCTCCACTCTCGATCGCTTAAGGGGAGCTGTGTGCGGCTGTCCCAGTATTTTTTCGTTTTGTTGTTAGTTTTGGATTTCTGTGGGGTGAGGGTTTTATATAAGAGTGAAGCTTGGTGTCCCAGTTTGTTTATACTAGGTACATATTGGAAGATTGATGGGAGGGCGCCTGTTATTCTGGCCTTTGTTATGGCTGTCCTAATCTTTAGGAAACTTTAGAGATCAATGTCTTCCAGATGGCGGGAAGTTTTTAGTTCTGCGAACATCAGAGGTGAGGCGCCAGTTTCTAGTTGAGAGGAGTGTGAGATGCCCTTTTCTATCCAAGTATTGTGGTTGAGGCTTTTCCCCTTGTACTTTATGGAGGTATTGGCCCATAGAGATTCCGATTTGGACCCTTTGATACTGACTTCCATGTTTTTATCTCGTTTTAGAAGGGCTATCCTGGTGTTTTTCAGTATTGTGTTGTTTGCGAGTGGGTGTGCATTGGCCGTGAGTAGGGCGAGTGGTTCTAGATTGTTCAGTATAGCCTTTTCTACCTGTAGCCACACCGGTGAGTATCCTGGTGTTTGCTTGATTCATTGTGTGCCTTGTGTGGCTAGAAAAGCCACTTGAAAGACTTTAAAGTCAGCTAGGTTCACTCCCACTTGATTTTTAGGTCTTCTAAGTTTCTTCAGACTTATCCTTGCTTTTTTATCCCGCCAGAGGAATTTGGTGCACATTTTATCTACTTCCTGATGGAACTCGTCTGTTAAGAATATTGGTAGCATGCTTGTAAGGTAGTTTACTAGGGGAGTGATGATGTTATGTTTTGTTATGTTATTGATACTTATAGAGCGCACGATTACCCTAGGTTGTCCTGGCGCTAAGTACTGCTTGCCTACGAAACATAACATAAACCTAACAGTAAGAGAAAAGCCATGTTTTAAGGCCTTTGCAAAAAGAAATTAGATCTGGGGCATTTCTGAGTTGGAACGGGAGTTCATTCCAGGCTTTAACTGCACAATGAACAAAAATTCTCCCTTCCCAATTAGTTTTAAAAAAAGGGGGGTGGAGTCTGAACGAATTTGGATTCAGAGGATCTCAAAGACCTCCCTGGAGTATACCTAGAAATTTTCGGACCAATACCGTTGACCGCCTTAAAGACAATAGACAATGCTTTAAAGCGAGATCTTAACGGAATTGGAAGCCAGTGAAGTTTTTTAAGGTCTCCCTTGACCGAAGTGAACCTTGATGTTCCGGTCAGCACTCTAGCTGCCGGGTTCTGGAACAATTGCACACTGTTCAAATGTTTTCGAACATTAAGATATAAACTGTTGCAATAGTCGAGACGCGACATTATGAGTGCTGTCACCACGGTCCTGAGATTATCTTTGGTCAGGAAGACCTTTATTTTCTTAATAATTCTGAGGACCATAAAGCATGCTGAGGTCACCATGTTAACTTGATCTGCCATGGTGAGTTTATTATCCACGATGATCCTCAGATTATTGGCTTTCCTAAATGGTTCAGGACACAAACCCAAATCCAAATCCTCCGGCCACCAATCCGGTGTCCAGACCAAAGGGTTGTTACCAAATTTCAAAACCTCAGTCTTACCCGAATTTAATTTTAGGCAGTAGGAGGACATTTCCAGGCTGAAATAGAACCCATACACTCATGGAAGCGCTCATCCTCCTTCTTCTCCGCTCCCTCCATCAGAGACAGCACAATTTGGGTGTCATAAGCATAGGAGGTGAGCTGGAAGCCGAATGATCTAATGATACCGGCCAAAGGTGCCACATAGATATTAAAACGTGTTGGGCTGAGTGCCGAGCCCTGTGGCACCCCACATGGAAGGGTAAAGGGTTCTGAGATGTTTCCTTCAAGGTCAACTGTTTGAGGCCTATCTGATAGGAATGATCGCAACAATTCCCATGTTGAACCCTTTACTTCTATATCCGATAGCCGGTTTAGTAGAACCTTATGGTGCACGGTATCAAAGGCCGCAGATAGGTCCAATAGGATTAGAATGGCATTTCCTCCTTTATCTACTGCCTCTCTTATTTCCTCGGTTGACTTCAGTAAAGCCAGCTCAGTGCTATGAAAAGCTCTGAGCCCATACTGTGATGGGTCTAAGAAGTTATTAGTCAGCAGGAAATTGCTCAGTTGTCTATTCATTTCTTTTTCTAGCAGTTTGACTGGCAGCGGGAGCCTAGAGATATGTCTATAGTTGTTAGGGTCCTTAGGGTCTAATGACTGTTTCTTCAAAAGTGGCAACACAGGAGCGTTTTTCCATAATTTGGGAAATATACCAGACGTTAGAACTGCATTAAGCAGAGGTGTAAGTGCAGTTTCTAACAAATCAGGGATTTGCTCAATGATCCACACTGGACAGGGGTCACTGAGTGCGCCGGATTTAATTAAATCCAGCAGTTTGAAAGTGTCTAGTCTTTCCAGAGGGGAGAATGAATCCAATAATATCGCAGGGGCAGAACTGCAGTCACCATCATTTATTATTGATCGAATCCACTAGAGAGGAAAAAATAATTTCTACTTTTTCTCTGAAAAACCCTGCAATCTTGTTGCAGAATTCCAGTTCTCCCTGAATTTTAGCAGTATTGGGGCTGGATAGTTTAATAATGGTCTTAAAGAGTTCCTTTGATCATTTTTATTGTTTTGATTCTTCCCCACCATGTCATACATTTAGGTGACCAGGCTTCCAGCTGTTTCTTGATTTTGTCTAGTAGGAGTTTCTCGTTGTGTCTTAAAGAAGAGACCAGGTCAGAGAAAAAATAAATACTAAGATATTTGATGTGTTTTGTCTGCCAAGAGAGTCTCGAGCTTCCGAGCACTTTCTTCGAGCAGTGAATATTTAGTGGTTTACACTCTGACTTATCCTTATTCAGTTTGTACCCTGATAGATCGGCATATTCACTGTTTGTGGACAGGAGTGCTTCTATTGAGGTCTTTAGTTGTTGTGTCATTATCAGTATGTCATCAGCATAAGTCGCTACTTTTACTGTTGTTTGGTTGATAACCACCCCCTTTATGTTTTCATTGAGTTTTATATCTTGGATTAATGGCTCTAGGGCTAGGAGGAAGAGTGCCGGTGAGAGCGGGAACCCTTGCCTTGTTTCTTGTTTGAGTGTGAACGGTTCTGAGAGCGAGCTGTTTATCGTCATATTCGCAGTTGGATTCTGGTATAGGGACATTGTCATCTTGATGTACTCCTCACCTAGGTTATATGTGCACATACATTGCTTTAGGAAGGCCCAAGATACCTTATCGATGGCTTTCTCTGCGTCTAGTGCAATGGCTACCGCTTGGGATGGGCTCTCAGAGGTTTGTTCTAAAACATGGCATAGAAGACGCATGTTGTCGTTGGCCATTCTGCCATGCATGAAGCCTACCTGCGTGTTGCTTATCAGTTTGGGCAATATCTTGTTCAGTCTTACAGCTAAGATTTTTGCGTAGATTTTGCAATCCACATTGATAAGTGAAATTGGCCTGTAATTTTTCGGTAGTTGGGGGTCCTTACCTTCTTTAGGTATCACTGTTATTGTCGCTTCTGTCATGGATGTGGGTATCTTCCCTTTTCATGATCGGGGCTAGTTGGGGCAGGAAGGTTTTGTAGAAGTCTGCTGTGTATCCGTATGGGCCGGGGGCTTTGTTCTTTTTCAGTGACTTGACTGCTATTTCTACTTCTGTGTTGCTGATCTCTAGTACTAGATTAGTACTATCTGTGTGGTCTAGTTTCGGTAAGCCCAGTCTTTCTAGATATTTTTTGCATCTTTCCTTGTCTAGCTTCTTACCGTTCCTGAATAGGTCTGAGTAATATTGTCTAAATGTTCTAAGTATGCCCCTATGTTTGGTATTGCCATCTGGTTGCGCTTGTGTTTGAGGTATGATGCTAGGAGTTTCCCTGCTCTGTTGGATTCGCATAGGTTTAGAGCTTTGCATTTGTTGAACCACAACCCTGCTCTTGCTGATGATTTTGTTGTACTCATACTTTCGGTTTGTATGGTTATGTAGAATCGTGTTGTCGCATTTATCGTTTAAGAGCTCGGTCTCTATCATTTTTATTTCTCCCTCTAGTACTGTGAGTCTTAGGTTCGATCTTTTATTGAGTCTAGTGGAGATTTCTATTAATTTCCCTCTGAGTGTGGCTTTTAGTGCGTCCCACAGAGTGTTTGTACTGACTTCATTAGTGTCGTTATTGGCTAAGTATTCAGCTAGGGTTTCCTCAACTTCTTTTTTGTGACTAGGGTCTGTGACGGTGTTACTCCTGAATCGCCATCTTCTGGGGGTGGCCTCGTTGTGGGATCCCGCCAGTTTTAGGCTGATTTCAGAATGGTCTGAGACTAGTCTTGGTTCAATTGTGGCCTCTTCAATCATGTGTGTGTGGCTCCCTGACAATAGGATGTAATCTATTCTTGTGTGCGATTTGTGTGGGTTTGAGTAAAACGTGTAGTCTCTTGTAGTCGGGTGTAGCAATCTCCATGCGTCTTTGAAGTTACATTTTGTGCATATGCTGTGGAGTGCTGCATGGGAGTTGTTGGGGTGAAACTGGCAGTGGGATTGTCTATCCAGCAGTGGGTCTAGTGGCATGTTGATGTCACCTGCTACTATTAGTAGCCCGTCTTGTGGTAGTTTTGATAGTGCTTCTGCTACTTCTTCCCAGCATGGGAGGTCGTCTGAATTTGGACCGTATAGGTTCACTACGTGGAGTTGGTCCTCCCCTCTTGAGATATTCGTGATCAACATTCTACCCCCTTTGTCGTGTGTGTGCGAGTTTAACAGCAACTTGGACTTTTTGGAGATGAGGGTCATGACACTTCCTCTCTTCTTGGTGGAGGGTGAGCTATCCAGTTAGCTCTAACTAATTTGTAGCCTTCCTCATCTAGTTTGGTTTCCTGCAATAGAACAATGTCGCTTTTTGATTTTGCCAGGTACTCTATGATTTCCTGCATTTGATGGGGTGATTCAGGCCTTTAACATTTAGCGAGGTTATTTTGAGGTCTTCGGTGGGCGAGACTGGGTTAGGTTTTGGGGCGCTTGCTTCCTGTGCCCGATACTCAAGGAACTACTGCATTGTGTGGGCTCAAGCTTCAAGATATACGAGGTTTGGAATAGGTAAAGTACGGAAAAATCAAAAATGCGTTTAGAAAAGGATCCTACTATTGTCTCTCCCCCGCGTCCTGTGCTCCCCCTCCCCCCACATCTCCCTCCCTCTCCCCTCCCGCTACCCTCCCTTCCCAGCAAATAGAATGCCGAAGGTGCGATGACAGGATCGCCATTGCGCCTTCCGGAGTTTCGACTATATAGCGCAAGAATTTTAGGTTCCCAATTTGTTGCCTAATCTAGGCTTTGTTGGAAGACATGATGTGTGTCATAGGTGATTGATCGCCTCTCCCTGAGAGGGGCAAGTCTAGATTTACTCATATACACATGATAGCATATTGTTAAACAAGGGAAAGGATACTCAGCGGACAGGGCCGTTTCTACCATTAGGCAACACTAGGTGGCTGCCTAGGGCGGCAAAAGGGGGAGGGCGGCAAAATACATGAGGATAAAGGAACCTGCCAGCTAAAATTAAGATAAACTGTTGAACTTTCCACAATAATCTTTCTCCTCACCTAGGCAAACATTGCATTTCATGTGGATTCCCGTTTTGTACATCCACGTGTGAATCTGCACGGATGGTTGAGGCGCATATAGATCTATCCGGAAATGTGTATCTTTATTAGGTTTGCTGTAGAACTGCTTATTTAAACTTTCCCTCTGCATCTCACCTTGTTTTTTACTATGGTAACAGTCGGTAGTGTGAGTTTTTGAATAACTGATGTGGCCGGCATTTAATGTGCCCCGGTTCACACAATGTGCTCAAGTGGCGAAGCTGGAATTACAAGACACGTCTTGTAATTTGGCTTTGTCAGAAATCCAGGTGAGAATTTAAATCATTAAGAATACTAAAACTGGGACTTTGAATGATAAAAGGTGCCAGCAAGGAGCACATGAAGTGGGTAAAACCTGATCTGAGGCCTGGGGGAGGCAGCTGTGCCTGAAATGGCATTTATTTAACATTTATAGCACAACTCTATCCAGCTAAGGTGTCTGTGCTCTTACACAACAGCAACATTTGGGCAGGTTTAGGCAGTGGGCAGTTGGGAGAGTAAGGTGCAACTAATGAAAGCAAGGGAGGGGGCGCATTTTTCAATTCTCGTCTAAGGCGGCAAAACACCTAGAAACGGCCCTGTCAGCGGATTCTGGTGACTGTCGGCTTCTAGTCTTGGGCCCTAGCGTATTTGTCTCTGTGTTTCAGTTGAGTCTTTGACCTGCTCGTGCCCCTGGGTACCGACCCTTCATTTGAGGTCATTTTGGTTTCCTTTGAGGTTGCTTTGGTTGCTTTGAGGTAGCTTTAGTTCTATTGGTTGTCTTGACGACTCTCATGGATCAGATCAGTGTTCATTCATTGTTTGGTTCCGGTAAAGGTTCTCTTTTGGTCGTGGCAAGAGTTGCAGTGTCCATCGCTTGCGTTAGGGGTCCTTGCAGGTATTGGCCTAGTTCCTGTGGGTCTGTGAAGAAGTAGGTTTTACCTTTATCTGTTATTTTAAATATGGCTGGGCTACAAACGAGATTCGGATGTCTCTGTTCTTGAGGAGCTGGCAGTGCGCTAAGAAGCCTTTCCTGGTATCTACTGTGGGCTTTGAGTAGTTCTTGTGTTAGAATGATTTTGTGGCCTTTCCAGTTGATTTGGTGGTTCTTCCTTGCATAGTTGAAGATCTCTTCCATGTGCTGCGTTCTCAAGGGTTGCAGATGATGGGTCTGGAGAGTTGAGCTGACTGTTGTTTGGATTTTGGTACTCTGAACAATTTATCCACCTCGAACTGGCGGGCAAATTTTTAATTTGTGATCTTCGGGATTAGGTCTTCCTGGAAATTGGCACATGATCCGGCAGCGTCCTCTGCTCCCTTCGGAATACCCAGTATGAGCATGCTCCCTCTGCGATTCCTATCCTCTATCTCCGCTGTTTGTTTTTGGAGTGATCCAGTTGTTATATTAAGAGCCTTGACCTCTTTCCTTGTGTCTTGGTTTGTGTCTTCAACGTCCCTAATGCGTTGTTCCGCTGCTGCCGGTCTTATATTTACTGTGCTCAGGTCGGCTCTTACCGCGGCTAACTCCAACTGTATTGATTCTGTCGTGAGTTTTGTGGATTTCGCTAGGTCCTAGACCACCGCGAGTTTCTTCAGGATAGTCTCTAGGGTGTTGTTTATGTCTGGTTTCTGCTTAAGCGGTGAGATTGATATCTGTGTCTCTCCTTTGCTTTTTTCTGCTGCTGTTGTTGTAGCCTTGACTCTCTGTCTGCCATTTTGTTTCCTTCTCTTGGTGTTTTCGCGGTTGCAGCCTTGGTATGGTGATCCTGTACAGCTCCTCAGCTTGTCCTTTGCTCAGTCTGACCTGGTTGTATTGCTGAGGTCACTTCCGTAGGTGCTAGTGGTAGTTCTTGGCTATGTTATGTTGACTTCAGGACCCCTCGGTTTGTCAGGCTACACAGTGTTCATTCGGGTGTTGCAGTGGTTGGGCTGTGTTGACCACATTTCAGTGACCTAGTAGTATGCAATTGTTGGCCGTTGCTGATACTGCCTGGCACTCCCTGCCCCCTGGCTCTGGGTTTGGTCGTCCCTCCTTTGTGCCCCTTCTCTCTCTCCTCCGGGGTATTGTCCCAACTATTTCAAGTCGGTACTCATCTTCCATGGCCCTGTGAGCACTCAGTCTGCCTCCTTCCGTGGCGGTTTGTTTTTGGTTGGGGGACTATCTTCCCTTTCACTTGAGTGAGCTATCTGCCCGGTACTGCCACTTTTTTTTCCGGAGGGTGTCGGGTTTGTATCCTGGAATGTGGTTGTTTGGATAGTGGGATTGGTATGTAGGCACTCTCTTGTACAGCTCCTCAGCTTGTCCTTTGCTCAGTCTGACCTGGTTGATTTGCTGAGGTCACTTCCGTAGGTGCTAATGGTAGTTCTTGGCTATGTTATGTTGACTTCAGGACCCCTCAGTTTATCAGGCTACACAGTATTCATTCGGGTTTTGCAGTGGTTGGGCTGTGTTCACCACATTTCAGTGACCTAGTATGCAATTGTTGGCCGTTGCTGATACTGCCTGGCACTCCCTGCCCCCTGGCTCTGGGTTTGGTCATCCTTCCTTTGTGTCCCTTCTCTCTCTCTCTCCTCCGGGGTATTGTCCCAACTATTTCAAGTCAGTACTCATCTCCCATGGCCCTGTGAGCACTCAGTCTGCCTCCTTCCGTGGCGGTGTGTTTTCGGTTGGGGGACTATCTTCCCTTTCACTTGAGTGAGCTATCTGCCCGGTACTGCCACTTTTTTTTTCCGGGGGGTGAACGGTTTGTATCCTGGAATGTGGTCGTTTGGCTAGTGGGATTGGTATGTAGGCGCTCTCGTTCCATAGATCGGGGGTGGGGGCTTATGAGGAATTGGCATTTTTGTCTCACTGAGCGCGCCTGGTCCTCACTGCCCGCCTCCTTCTGCTTCTGTCTACTCATAGCCACCAGTAGACCTGCTCTCGCTGTTATTCGGTTCTAGTGCCCAGATTTTGCCCAGATTTTGCCCGGTGTCGAGTGTCCTTCGCTCCTTACACTGGCTTCCAGTGAGGAAACGTATCCTCTTCAAGGTCCTCTGTCTGACCTTTAAGATTTTGAGAGGTATAGGCCCTGAAATCATGTCCAGCTTTCTTTCTTTCTATGTCCCTACACGCACCCTCCGTTCCCAAGGCCAGGCCTTTGCTGTAGTCCCTAGATACAGGCTCTGCCGTGTGGGGGGACGCTCCTTCAGCGTCAAAGCTGCATCAACTTGGAACTCTCTTCCGGTTGAAATTCGACTGCTGGAGGATCTTATGGCTTTCCGGAAAGCCATAAAAACCTTTCTGTTCTAGTTGTCCCCTCTAGTTTTCTGTTAGTTCCTGTTGTGTTATGTTCCTCCTTGTCAATGCGCCAGGACGCTCCTTAGCTGGAGTAGCTGTGCGCAAAACAAATAACAATAACATAACATAACATAACTATGGTAAACTGTGGCAAGAGGCTTGTGTATTCCAGATATTTTCCCCTTTAGTTCGTTTGTTGTTACCGAGATGGTTTTATCTTACTTGGGGCAGACTGCGAGGGTTTTGTCGGCACAGGTGCTGGGCGCCATCTTCACTCTTCCGGTCTTACTCAGGTTTACAGGTTTTAAAGTCTTTATTTCGATTATTAAAAGAATCATAAAAGACAAATATTACAAGCAATAATTAATTGACAATAAATACACATAAATTAAAAAGGAATTAAACAGTTTGTTGACAATCCTGAAACAAATTTCCCTTAGGGGGAATGGGATTAAAAGTAAATTCATACTATCCAGATTTAAGCTATTGTTTTGCCCTGAGTATCCACGCCCAGCCCAGATATTTGGCTATACACACTGTGATAATTTCAAGTGTGTTAGTTTTTAATACATGGATAGCCTCTTCTGATTTTCTTATGGGCAGGCTCTGGAAAAGTGGTTTTAGCCATTTGACCCTTGGTTCATGATATTTGGGACAAGCAAACAGAAAATGGCCCTCTGTTTCCTTCTGGCCTGGGCACCATTTACATTGATCCGAGGTGGTTGAGGACCAATTTTTCGTGAAGGTATTCAACGGCAATGTGCCCACCCGGAACTGGTGGAAAAGTTTCCTGTCTAAGGATTTGGAAACCATGTCCCAATAATGTTCACGTGAGGGGTCCAACTTAAAACAAAGAAACCTACCAGTAAGACTAGTAGAGCAGGAGGCATTTATTCTGTTCAGGCGGAGCGTGGACCAGTACATTTCTTTAAATGCCAATTTAGTTGGGAAAATACTAGTGGCTGGGGATGTCCAAAGGTGCTCTAAGCCCATATCCATCAAGATGGATTTGACCGTTCGGAACCAGGGTATTTTTTCCGATCCACTAATTGCCCTAACTTCTACTACCCCATTTGCAAATAGGATAAGGTCGGGCGAGGTCCATAGGCGCCTCCAAAAGGCAACCAGTCTGAATCTGGCCATCTCGTTGATTGGAGGACATCCTAAGTCCAAGCAAAGGGGGATTGAGGGGGACGACTGTGGCAAGCCTACCAAGTTGCGGAGGAACTTGCATTGTATTTTAAACAGGCCCGTCAGATCCTTGTGGCCCCACAGATCTGCACCATATAGAATTGCAGGGTTGATTTTTGCATCGTAAATTTTGAGAGCTGGTGTGACCCGCTTGGTAAAAGATATCCTTTGCTCACTGAGTAAGCAGCCAGTAAGTCGGGCAAGCTTAAGATGTTGGGCATCAACTTGTGTTTTCCATTTCAGGCGACTATCTAGCATAACCCCCAAGTATGTCATGTTCTCTACTTGGTCCAGTTTGACTCCTCCCATACTCACTGTACTCCGGACAGGGTGGTTCTTGGTTAGCACCATAAATTTGGTTTTCCCAACATTCACCTTAAGGTCGGTGATGACACAAAACTCCTCAAAGCGGTCCAGGGCCCGCTGTAGTCCGCTGCGTGTTCTGGAGAGGAGTAAGGTGTCATCAGCAAAGATGAGCATTGGGAATCGCTGTCCTGCCAGCATGGGGGCGTCGGTTGGGGTCAATTCAAAGAATTTTACCACTTGGTCAATGAACAATAGGAAAAGAGTGGGGGCCAAGACACAGCCCTGGCGGACACCACGGGTGACTGGGAAGGGTTCTGTCACCTGGCCCTGTCCACCCCATCTTACCCTTGCAAAGTTGTCCTTATGCAGTTTGATTATCAAATCAAGCAGTTCTGTTGGCATTCCTAGGGTCTTCAAGGCTCCCCACAATTTCTCCCTCGGAACAAGATCGAAGGCGGACTTCAGATCGATGAACGCTGCAAAGATGGTACCGTCGCCAAGCTGCACCACCTTCCAGTAGATCAGACAAAGTCTGAACACCTGGTCGATGGTGCTGGTTCCCGATCTGAAGCCCGCCTGCATTGGGGATAAGATGTCCTCCATCTCAATCCATCCTTGGACCCTGCCCAAAACCATGCGAGCGATAAGTTTTTGCATAGAGTCAATAAGACTAATCGGGCGGTAATTACCCGGATCAGACCTATTGCCCTTTTTATAGATCGGCAGGATCTCTGCCCCCTTCCAAGATTTGGGTATGCCTGCACCTGCAGCTATGGAGTTTGCCACCGTGACTATGTATGGTATCCACAGGGCAGGGTTAGCTTTGAACAAGTCGGCAGGTATAAGATCCATACCTGGCGCTTTCCCTCGCATGGTGCGATTTAATGCGAGCTCGACCTCTCCTTCTGTGAAAGTGATGGTCTCACTTTGGGTGGTGGGGTAGGGTGTCTTTTCTAATGTACTAGGTGGCATAGGGTTTACTGCACGGAACTGGGTTGCATAGAAGATCACCCATTCATTGGGGGGCACATGGTTTGTGGGGATGCGTCCGTCCGGATCCTTCCCCCACTTGACTATTTCCCAAAATTTGATGGGGTTATTAGACATGGAGGCTTCCAAGAGGTCGGACCAGTATTTATCCTCCCACTCCCTTTTAGCTTCCCCTTGTGTTTTCCTATAGGTTGATCTTGCGGCTTTCACCAAACTTATATTCCGAGACTTAACAGCTTTAACCAGGGCAGTGTGTGCTTCCCTGCATTTTTTGTTGTACCATTTGTGGGGGCGAGTAGGTGCTGTGTTATTTCCCTGTCGGCAAGGTTGCGAAAGCAGGATTTTTAAGTCATCAAAACAACGATTATGGAGATTTAAAATGAGGTCAGCTTCTCTAGTGTTGTCCCCCAACTCAGCGTGGGTCAGCATTTTGTTAAAAGTATTATTAACCACACTAGTAATCTTGTTTCTCAATAGCTCATCCCCCTCAATTTTGGACCATTTTACCCTCTTCCTATCATTTGTTAGGTAAGTGTCCCCCGTCTGAGAGATACCGGGTTCCTCTAATCTTGCAAGTCCTGGCAACTTGAATTGCAAGGTCAAGGGGTTATGGTCACTTTCTGGGCGGGGAGTTACCTCCATATCCACCATCAGGGACCAATCTACTACTTTCAGCAGGATGTAATCGATGCGGCTTCTTCTTAACCCGTTGTCAAAAGTACAGTTGGCTCCCTGGTCTGATTTAGTTCGGCCATTACAGGCCCGAAAGCCACTGTTAAGACAAAAGGCCGTCCAATTCACCGCTGCCTCTGTGGCAGGTACTGGTTTAACAGTCAACAGGTCGGGAATGCCCCATACTGTGTCCTCCACAGAACCCCAACAGTCCCCAGGGTCTAATAGGGGTTCAAAACAACAATTTAGGTCCCCAGCAAGCAAAATGACATTGGTACAATCGAGGGCTGCCAGTACAGATTCTAATACCTCCAACAGTGGTGGTGTACGGCCACCTGGCAGGCCTCGTGCATATATGTTTAACAAAATCAAGTCCCGATGGCCAGTCTTTCTCAGCCTAACAATAAGGAGGTCCGGGTTAGGTACACTTATCTCCGTGATACAATAACCCAGGGATTGTCTCACCCAGATCAGTAGCCCCCCGGAGGCTCGCCCTTTGGTGTTCCCAATAGCACTTCGAGTGGCTGCTTTATAAAAATTAACATAGCCCTGCTTAAAGATTGGGTCGGCAGCCCAGGTTTCCTGGAGTAGGATGACATCATATTTATCCATGAACTCGAGCCAGTCACCAGAATGGATGCCACTTTTAATCCCAGCTATGTTCCAGGACACTAGGGCAAGAGTTTCCGGTGTGGGTACCATAGAGGGGGCCACCACCTCGGAGGCTACAAACGTATCCTGTCCTGTCCCAGCTTCCAGCCCATTTTCAGACCCCCCCGTAAAACTATGTTCGATCAACAACAAAGAGGTTCCCCCTTCCCTCGAAGATGGTGTATCCCTCCCTGTTGGTGCTGGGACCCTTTTACACTCCTCTACCATGCGTGTGAGTTGGGTGAACGCCTGACCCTGCCTCTTACCCCCTGCCCCAGGGTCGGCATTTTCTACGGGTTCAGGTGTTTGGGGTGATTTATGGAGTCAATCAATGGCCTCCAAATCAGACAGGGGGCCAAAGCGGTTGAATAGTGGTGGAAAGATTGGTAAGTGCGGTGTCATGGGGTAGTTCCTAGTGATGGTTCGTCCCTGTTTGGGGGCCTTTTGGGAGTGAGCCTGTCTTTGGGGATAAAAATAAGAAAGGTCTAAAGTTTGGACGTCCCCCTGTCTGGCAAACCTAGCTTCTCGGCAGATTGTATCCACCACCCAGGGGTCCCTGAACGATATTAAAATACAATCACCCTCCAAATCCTTGGGGCCCTGGCCCACCCAGTCAACCCTTCTTACAAATAAGATTTCTGTTGGCGAGGATGGAGGCAGGGGTCTGTTTTTGTTCAACCAAAAGGTAACCTTATTGCGCAGGTCGTCATGAGTCTCCCTTTTACCAGATGGCAGTGGGGCTACACCGGTCAGCACCATGGTATAAGGAGTTGCCTCTATGGGGATATCGACCCGCGGCGTAGGATGCCTGGGTTGCTTCTTTGCCGGGGGATTTAGGGTATTTTGGTGGTTTGCTGGGGGCCTATGAGGTGGGAGGCTATGGGTGGCTGTATTGGGTTTAACCTGAGGGGGTGGTTTGGTTGATTGACGTCTAGCGGGGGTTTTATTCGTTGGCTTTGTCATGTGAGAGCGTTGGGGCGCGGCCTTTGATACCTTGCTTGGAGAATTTTTATGTGCACCCCCTTTGTTAGAATGGTCTATTACTGGCCCTGGCGGTTTGTGATTGTTATCAACGAGACTAGGTGGGATATTAGTTGCTTTTGGGGCCGAAGATGAAGATGAGTGGGAGTGTTTAGCCAACCCGGAATCTATGTCCGATAAGGACAATAATATTGCAGAGTTCGCATTAACTACGGCCTCCAGAGAGTTTATTTGCAGTGTCATTAATCTAGTCCTCTCCAAGACAGGTGATAGGAGGTTTTTCATTAGAGCCTCCATCTTTGCCAGCAGGGAGTCATCGCTGCTTAGGCATGTTGGGCATGGGTTTGAGGAACCCAAGGAGATAAGGGAGGGGCATAGGGTGTTAGTCAGTGCATTTGTGCATTGATTTCCGCTTGGGTGGCCTGATCCCGATGTAGGATTACCAATGGGGTCTTTTAGTTTCGGCATCTTGGGTTCTCTCCCTCCCTTATAACTGGAGTCTTGTTTTCTTTTCCTAGAACCCTTGTCTATACCTGTGAAATCTATGTGAGCTGGGACATTAGAATCTACTTTGGGTGAGTCAGGGAATAAGTCGACAGAATCAAAACTTTGTTTGGTGTTATGGCTATCCTGAGTTTCAATTTCTCCTGTTACTTCATGGTCGTCCAGGGGATGTTTAGGAAAAAGTGTGGTGGTGTGAGCGGGAGGATCTGTCCCCTCGCTATCCATGTGGACAATAGCTTCCGTAGTGTCAAGGTGTATACAATTAAAAGCTGCGTGTGCTTGTGCAGGTGGCACAGGGCTGGGGATCTTGGCCAACCTACCTAGTGAAGAGCGTTTTCCGCTAACTAAATCTAAGGAAAGACGCTTTTCCACCATTGCAATTTCCTTTTCCAGGATACCCGTGGCTCGTGTGATAAAAGCGTCTAATGGACCTGATACCACTCCTGTGGGTGTTTGGATTTGGACATTGCGAGATCTACCAGATCTTAAAACCATGATTTCAGAGTTAACACCAACTTCTGTAATCAGACCAGGGTACACTCTTTGTACAAGTGCGATAACTAGATAATCCGCCCTGTTAGTCAGTACAAATACTCAGAGACCAAATCCAAAACCCGCTCTGGGCACAATTTCGCCTATCTTACTTGTAACACAGCAGGCCAGGGGTTATGGGCCGGGGTCGTCCGCTGCCGTCCTCGAACGGCCTCAAACGGCCCGCTCTTAGCCCGGTCTTTGCTCCGGGCTGCGTCCCGCGCTGCGGGAGGGCCGGTCCCAGTTATACCCGCGTTCTGGGAGGTGGGCGGGCCGCCAGGGAGAGCGGACCGGAAGTTGATGCCGGTCTGGCAGGGACTCCTGGGTAATGGAGTCCCTGGCGCTCGCAGCCCTGCAGCCCTCAACCACTGGCAGACGGACTTCCCACTAGAGTCTAGGGCTGATGCCCCTTGCAGAATCCAACGAAGCGGCACCCGCGGAGCGGGTGCTGCGAGGTCCGGTGTCGCCTGTCTCCTAAGCCGGTGAGCGCGTCCTTGTAGTGCGCTGTCCACAAAGTTACGAGTGTCCCACTGGTGCTAGGGGAAGTAGATGTTTTTAAAGGTCCTCAGGTGGGCGGTGGGCGGCCGCCAGGGAGAGCGGACCGGAAGTTGATGCCGGTCTGGCAGGGACTCCTGGGTAATGGAGTCCCTGACGCTCGCAGCCCTGCAGCCCTCAACCACTGGCAGACGGACTTCCCACTAGAGTCTAGGGCTGATGCCCCTTGCAGAATCCAACGAAGCGGCACCCGCGGAGCGGGTGCTGCGAGGTCCGGTGTCGCCTGTCTCCTAAGCCGGTGAGCGCGTCCTTGTAGTGCGCTGTCCACAAAGTTACGAGTGTCCCTCCGGTCTTACTCAATTCAGTTGCCGAAGGGGGGTGCGGGAGTGGTTTGACTGTGCTGTGGTTGCAGCCTCCTGTGCTGTGTAGCTACTATCAGCCTCGGAGTGGTAGGTATGTGGGTGCTCTCTCCTTCCTTCTCTGCTGTTTGGGCGGTGTTGTCGCTTAGCAGCTCTCTTCACCACGATCGTTATGACCGCACCCAGTCCTCCATGCCCCGCCTTGTTCTGTTTCTGTCACCCCCGTAACCCCCCTAACTCCGCTACCATCGATAGACAGTTCTATAATATTAAGGGGCCCTTAGCGCCTCTGTTTACGGGCTTCCCGTCTTGACCCAATGTTATCCAATGAGAGGCAGGGGGCCTTGCTCAGGGCAAATGGGGAAGTAGGTTAGGACCAAGGTTGCACTGCCAGAAGCACTCAGGCGGCTGGGTGCATGGTGCTTTTGTATTTGGTGTATTTATTTTTAATATTCGTTTAATAAAAGAGAGAAAGAATTAAAAGAAAAAGAAAGAGCGAATACGTATGAGGATATAAAACACAAAACTAAAACTATTCAACAAGTTTCAAGTTTACAAAAACACGTGCACAAGTTAAACAGGTGAGCATGTGTCAACTGAAAAACGTGACAAAACAATGGGAGGAGCACTAAATTGGTTCCATAGTGACTTGAATAACCAAAAAGTATATAAAACACACCCGAAGGATGATTACTTTTGTTTCTATGATTTAATTACGAGTGACCAAACTACAAGCAAGATAAAGTTTACAATCGTCGGATTCATCTTCAGTTTATCGTCCATTTCCTCAGAGGGAACATAAAGTTAATGGATATATTGTTCATTATGTCCCCTCCAGAGGAATTGGATGTATGTCGACGGAAGGAGGAAAGAATTTTTTTTGTCCTCCTTTTTGCGATTTTATTGTACAGCAACAGGGTCCCCTCTCACTAGATGCCCACGGAGATGAGGTAGGAATCATGGCTTGATACCAACCATTGCCATTTTACATGAGCTAACGTACCTCTGATTCCAGCCCCGATAGAACTCATAGAACAACGTGATCGCGTTGGTTAAATCATTGGACACCCCTTCCTGACCTACCGCCTATATGGATCCCATAGCTCCAAGTGCTTTGTGCGCTTGGATCTCCCTCTAATCGTATCAAAATTCCTAAATTTTTCTACTGAGCGGACCCAGTTCTCAACCTTTGGAGGAGAGGGAAGAATCTAATTTATACAAATCTCGCGTCTGGCAATCAGGATAAGTGTAAACTAAAGGTGTTTCTGTTTTTTTGTTTAAATAGTGATAGACTTTTTAATATCCAATATGCCAAAAATAACATTAAAGTTTCTTACCTTAATTGTCATGTTTAAGCTACCATCAATGATCTTACCAACATCACTCCAGATTGTACCTAGGTGATCACATGAGTGAAACATGTGGATATCATTTGCTTCCCTCTCACCACATTTTGGACATTTCTTGGTCACCTGGGCATTCATTTTTGACAATTTTTCGGCGGTCCAATACGATCTGTGCAAAGTAAACAAATAATTTTTCCTTCTTCTCCACTAAGTGCCAATACCACTTCGAAACTTCTTTCTTCCCAAAGTCTTTCTGCAGTTCACCCTCTAAGTTCTCAACATAATCTGGCCATGTCGCTTGATCTTTAGACCAGCTAACCAACTGGTAAAACTTGAACCTAGATAATTCATTCTTCGTCCTTTCCGTTAACTCGTCCCAAGGTTTTAAGTTTCCATCATCCAGTAACTCTCCCCACTTGGTAATCCCCGCCCTTTTCAGAGATCGTGCTAGTGAGTCTTTCAGGCAATCGGGGGTTCCTGGAGAGTTCCATATCGGTACTTGCGGACTGTAGTATGGGTATCGCCATAGTTTCCTTATATCGGACCACAGCTTAAAGGCGAATCTTGGCACCTTTAATCTAATTTTTGTTTTAAACTTATGAACACTAAAAGGAGCGTTCTGCAACCCTGACAGCATAAACCTGCCACTCACATGTGTGGACCTGCCCGCGTGACAATACAGGAACCATGGGCAAGACAGATAAGCAGCAGGCTAAGCTTACCTTTGAATCCCAGTGACTCACAAAATCACAAACATAAGTTGCATCAGATACCGAATTGGAACTGGAAGCAGGTGCCAGTAGCAAACTTGAACGTATGATGCTCACTATGCAACACAGTTTACAATCGATTGACGGCAAAATAGACACCCTTAATCTACGTATGGATAACATGGCGGCGAAGCTCTACAAACCTGCCTCGTGATTAACTGAAGCGGAACAGTGCATCTTCACTACTAAGGACCAGGCGCCCAAACCTGTATCCAGTGCTCTGCCGCACCCCATCATTGCCAGGCTACTAAATTACCGTGATCGTGACACTGCATTTTGACTGGCCAGCGAAAAAGGCACTACAACTTATCAAGGCATGGATGTTGCGCTGTTCCATGATTTTACCGCGGATGTCCAACAAAAGCAATTAGAATATCATCTAGTAAAGAAAAAGTTGCAAACTTTAAAAATTCAATATGCAATGCTGTACCCGGCCCGGCTCCGGATATATCATAAGGGCAAGGACAATATATTCACAGCACCAAAAGAAGCCATGCATTACATGCGTTAGATTGAGCAGTAAGAAATGTCGAGAGCAGCCAGTGAGGATGCAGACAATGAGGATGGAGCATGTGTGCTACGCAGAGATGTGCGACTGGTAACAATAGCCAAATGTGAACTGATGCACATATGAGAATAACTGGCGAGCACTGATGTCTCTATATTACGAGGTTAACCACTTGGCTGCTATGCTTCTCCTTCAACTTCAATGTAATTTCCATTGAAATCAATGGAAACTCCATGACGAGTTACCCTTGTCATTAGCGGCGAAGAGGTTAATAGTTAGTAAGCTACTGAAGATACAACCATAAGCTTTATAACATGTATATCGAACGTGTGGTGATAATATTTGTTATATTGCTGCATTCACACTGTTGTTCCATTTGAGTATGCAAAGGTACGGAGACTTCATGAATGCCTGCACTTTGGTACATAGAGTCTTAGCTGGATGGGGTGGTTCCGATACCTACCCCGAACCCCCCTTGTTACCACATGGGGGTCTGACGGCTTCTAGCGACCCCCTAAGAGGGTACACCACAAATTGGTTTAAGGTTATCTTTGGACACCGTATGAGATGTTATTATTAGATAAAAGACATGGTGTTGCATGGATGTGTCTTTTTGTTTCAAATGGGGATCCTTAGTATAATTGGGATGCTGAAGTGGGTGGGAGAGACAGTTGGGGAACTTTATACATGTAAAAGTGAGATTGGCAAACTACAATGGTTGATACTGGCACATACACGATCAGGCAGCACAAATCAACAACCTAGCGCAATAGATAGTGAAAGGAAGGGCAGGAATTATTAGTAATATAATATCATGAATAACATGGAATGTCAGAGGCCTCAATAACCTTAAGAAAACATGGCAGGTGTTGGCTTATTTAGACCGGCATAATGTTCAGGTGGCTCTGCTGCAAGAAACTCACCTAAACATGCAGCAAAAGCAGTGGCAACTCGATGGGCTGTAGTGCTTTTAACATCTTCTTACTCCTCCTATGTGAGGGGTGTAATGATATTGTTTAAAAAAAGTACCCTTTGGAATTGTACATGCGGAAGAAGACAAGCTAGGGCGATATGTACTGGTACAGGGTATGTTATGAGCCACACTAGTGTCTATGGGCCTAATACAGATGACCCTGTTTTTTTTATGAGACACTATGGGGTAAGATACACAAATTGCCTCCGTCAGCGATTATATGTGGGGGTGACTTTAATATTGTGTTGGTACCTGAAGAAGATCGCATGACCTCTGAAGAGTTCACACTTAAAAAGGCAGCGCTTTCTGTTACTAATGGTATGATAGACTTGGGGCTACTCAATCAATCAATCAATCACAGAAATTTGTAGAGTGCGCAACTCACCCGTAAGGGTCTCAAGGTGCTGAGGGGTGGGGGGGGGACGCTACTGCTCGAGCAGCCAGGTCTTGAGTTGTTTCCTGAAGGAGAGGTGATCCAGGGTCAGCCGTAGGTGAGTGGGGAGGGAGTTCCATGTCTTGGCTGCCAGGTAGGAGAAGGGTCTTCCTCCGACGGTGGATTTCCGAAATCGTGGGACGGAGGCGAGGGCGAGGCTGGCGGATCGGAGCTGGCGGGTGGGTGTGTAGAAAGTGAGGTGGCTGTTGAGGTACTTCGGGCCCATGTCGTGGAGAGCCTTGTGTGCGTGGGTGAGCAGTCTGAACGTGATTCTCTTGTTGACGGGAAGCCAGTGCAGGTCTTTCAGGTGGGCGGAGATGTGGCTGCGGCGAGGGATGTCCAGGATGAGTCATGCTGAGGCGTTCTGAATGCGCTGGAGTCTTTTCTGGAGTTTGGCTGTGGTTCCAGCGTAGAGGGTGTTCCCGTAGCCCAGACGGCTGGTGATGAGGGCCTTGGTGACCGGATATCTGGCTACTGGATATCTGGAGATTGCGGCACCCTGGGATGAAAGAGGGTAAATGCCATTCTTATGTGCATTAGTCATCATGAGTAATGTGAATACATGGACTACTACAGTCCAACATTTACCAAAAACATTGTCAGATCACTCCCCAGTTCTTCTAAACATGATTCTACCCAAGCACACACCTCTGCAGTTTCAATGGCGTTTACAATCTTCCTTGCTACTCGATCTGGTCTTCTGTGAAGGGGTGAGGGAAGCAATCACGGACTACTTTACACACAACACAGGGTCAGTACAGAGTGTGGGAACGATCTGGGAGGCATTGAAAGTGACCATACGCAGAGTCTGTATAAGGCTACAGGCAGGGGTTCTCATGTTGCTGTGTGGTACCATGAAGCAGCTGGAGCAAGAATTGGGGCACCTTGAATGATAGTATGAAATAACGGCCAACACAGCAACGCTAGCAGATATTAAAGTCACTGATAGCGGACCAAGAAGTGTGTCACCTGTCGCGAAGGTGGACAGCCAGGTACTATGGTGAAGGGGGTAGACCTGGGAAGGCATTAGCCGATAGAATCGCAGAACCATGGGTCAAAACTCATATAGTGAAAACAATTGTGGATGATGAAACTACATCTTACGATACATCGGGAATACTCAGCACATTTGTGCAGTATTACCAGAAAATGTACATGAGTAGGCCTACGATGGAAGAGGACGAAGTAGCACAATACCTGGACGATATAGCGCTTGTATGGCTTTCACGAGGGCAGCAAGATGTTTTAATGCTTCAAATAACGATAGGCGAAATTCATGATGCCATCACTGCGTTACCTAATGCAAAGGCTACGGGAACAGATGGCTTACCAGCAGAGTTTTATAAGGAATACAGGGCCATATTATCAAGCCCCAGCGATAATTATCGCTAAGCGCACTTAGCGCTAGGATAATTATCGCCGGGTAGTGTGGATTTTCATCACTGAGATAGCATGCTATTAGCAACGCTTATCTCAGAAGTGATAAAAATCCTTGCGCTAACTGCCAAATGAGAGATTATCGCTGGAAAACCAACGATAATCTCTCAAAGTTTGGCGTTAGCTTGATAATAGGGGCTCACAAACTTAGCCATGATATCCAGCTTCCATAGGATATCATGGCAAAGTCAGGAAAATACCAGGTGTAAAAAAAGCAGCACTAACCGCGGTTAGCGCTGCTTTTTTATCACTAACAGGGTTAGCGATATCCTTGATAATAGGAGAAATGTCGCTTAACAACATTTCTCCTATTATTTTTCTCTGGAATGCCCCCTTTGCATCTCATTAGAGATGCAAGGGGAAGCTTTGAGAAAAAGGGTGCTAAGGGGACGCGCGGATGTGCCTGCTTATGAATGCTACATCATTTTACTGCACTTTAGGAATCTATGTTTTCTGTGCTAATTATTGCTGCTAAAACTCGACACTTTTCCTGTTGCTGCTAAAAATGTTATCTGGGGAAATTTTCTTTTCTTTTTAAACTCACCATCAGCTGTGTGGCTTACCTTTCATTTGCCATCTTAAAACCTGCCGGTTGCACTCCTCATTCCACCGCAGGCTCTCTGGTCCCAATTGATGTGGAAGGAGTCAACTTCCGGTTTTGCGTTCTAGTTGTCACCTCTACCCTTTAAAAGCAGATAGGCTATCGAGTGCGCAGCGGACGCGCGTAGCGGGCGCGCCAAAGGCAAGCCCGTCTGCGCCCGTTCGCGCACCGGCCTGGCCCAGGGCCAGTTATAATGCCGGAACTGCTCTGATAGCCACAACCTGCCGGCTGGCCAATACCTTTGCTGAGCTGCTATCTTTGGACCCGGTGGCCAGCGCAGGACTGAAACGCTGCGATGCCATTCTAGATCTGGCCGGGGGGGTTCTATCAATGCAGCTTCCACCTAGCCACTGACTCTCCTAGCGAAGGTCGCTTTGTGGGGCAGGAGCAGGGTGTATTGGCTCCTCTCATTTAATCCCGATCAATGGGGAAACATGCTGAAAACATCTTTGACCTAATCGTTGACTATAATCTGGATGCTCTGTTCATCACCGAAACATGGCTCTGTGAGTCATGTGAGCCGGTGGTTGAATTGGCTGTCCCCAGGGGGTTTCACTTAGCCCGCGTGGACCGCACAACGGGAAGAGGGGGTGGGATCGCAGTGGTGTTCAGAGATCACTGGGCCTTCACCTGTGAGGCCTCCAACGAGGTCTCCGAGGGTGAGGCCTTGGACTTTTCATTCACCTTATCCCCTCATTTTACGCTGGGCGGTACTCTGATTTACCGCCCACCCGGCCAGATTGGGGCCTTCTTAAAAACTCTGGAAGAGGCTATCGCCGGTCGGACTCTGCGTTTCCTCAAATTCCTTCTTTTGGGAGACTTTAATATTCATTTGGATAACCCCGATTCACCCTATGTCGTGGCCCTATTGGACCTCCTGACCCTGACGTAGCTGACTCAGTGGGTCGCTAAGCCCACCCATTCAAGAGGCCATTGGATTGACCTTGTCTGTTCAAACTTTGTACTACGGGTGGACGATCCACTGCCTGTTTCTTGGTCTGATCTTTCTTTGATCACCTTCTCCTGGAGCACCGGGAAATCTTCCGGTAGGCGTCTTGCTCCATCTGGCCCTGTCGCCCGTAAGGTTGATACCTTGCAACTAATGGAGGCTCCTAGACACTCTCAGGTCGACCCTGCCTCCTACTTAGAGGAAGCGGTGCACCGGTTTAACATATGGGTCAGCCGTGGGGTTGTATCCTCTGGTAAACCTCTTTTCTCCAAGGCTCACCGGCTCTCTCCCTCCCAGCCCTGGTACTCCTCAGTTTTAAAGGAGATGAAACGGGACTGCAAGAAGCTAGAATGTCAGTGTAGGGCGGCCTACTGTCAGGGAAGCAAAGAGTGTTTACTATACTGACAGAATATTGAAGGCCAATAATAATGAGAAAGAGATTTTCTCTATAATTAAAAGCTTCATGTCACCTTGTGCGGAGGCTAAGGCCACTCCAGCCTCTGCGGAATGGTGTGAGGTGCTATCTGAATTCTTCATTCAGAAAATACAAATAATCCAAGAAGGCCTGGATCTATCGGTGCCTTTGCGGAATGTCCCTCTAGTCCTTTCCCGTTCCATCCCCCTTACCGCATCATTCTCACAGTTCATTCCGGCTGTGGAGTCTGATGTTCTATCTGTTTTGAAATCCCTTAAGTCTGGATCGGCCTCCAACCCTTGTCCGGCCAGAGTTCTAGCAGGAGTGGCAGAGGTTGTTTACACTGAGGTAACGACCATTGTCAACTGGTCACTCAAGGCGGCGACTGTACCGGGACAGTGGAAACAAGCCAAGCTCCTACCCTTACTTAAGAAGCCGACGGCAGACCCCGCTGTTCCTGCCAACTATCGCCCTATTTCTTTGCTACCTGCACTATTGAAGGTCTGCGAGAAGGTAGTTTTTCGTCAATTAGACGCCTTTGTGGAATCCTAGGGGTGTTATATCCGGCCCAGTCAGGCTTTCGAACATCGTATAGCACCGAGACAGCTCTGGTGGAAATGGCACCGTTCCCCATCAGCTTCTCCTCTCCCGCCTTTCTGCCATTGGCATCTCCGGTGCTGTGCATGCCTGGTTGGAGTCCTTTTTGGACACCCGGTCCCAGCAGGTCTGGATACCTCCGTTTGCATCCTCGGCCAGGGAGGTCTCAACGGGAGTCCCTCATGGCTCGACCTTGAGCCCCTCTGATCTCACTGGCTGAAGAACTGGGGGCCAAAATTATGGCCTACGCTGACGACACCCAGCTCTTATTTACCTGGAACAGCCCCGCTCTGGGCACAGATGTCGCACAGACCTGCCTCTCCGCCGTGTTCACATGGCTTGCGCAGCACAAGCTTAAATGTAATGAGGGAAAATTGGAAGTCCTCCTCTATGGTCAATTCCCGCCTAACTTTGTGGAGGCCCTGTGGCCCGCAGATTTTCCCTGGCCACTGTCGGAGGGTGCCCGGCAAAAAACCTGGGGGTCTGGTTCGGGGAGGATCTCCGATTCTATGAGCGACTTACTGGTGTCTGCTTTGGCACACTTAAGTCACTCAGTCATTTTTTCCCTCTACTCCCTCAGCCAGCTAAGGAAATGGTGGCCCGAGCTCTTATCCTGTCCCGCTTAGACTACGCTAATGCGCTTTTTCTGAGCATTCCTGGCTACTTAATGAACAAACTCCAACTGATCCAAAATGCGGTGACCAGACTCTTATATAACATCTCTAAGAGAAACAGCATAAGGGCTCGTCTCCGCGACCTCCACTGGCTACCCGTGGCCCAGAGGGTGCAGTTTAAGGCTCTCACCTTAGCACACAGAGCCCTGCATGATTCCGGACCCTCCTATATTAGGAAACGAGTGTCCTTCTACACACCCCATTGCTCTTTGCACTCCGCCTCGCACCGTCTGATGGTTACCCCCCGCTTTCAACGCTCCAGACTTGGGGGACAGTCACTCTCGGTCAAGGTAGCAGTGCTTTGGAACAGTCTCCCTGCGGCCTTACGCCATTCGCAGGATCTCACCTTTTCAAACAAGCTTTCATTTAAGTCTCCCTTTCACACGCATGAGTCTGTATCGCGCCAGGATACTCCTGAGTAGTTGTGCGCGTTATAAGTCTCTTATAACATAACATGACATAACATAACATAACATAACATGCGAATTTGCATGTTAGCACCCTGTTGCTGATAGGCAGATAATTTTATCTCTGCTTTCTTGGCTTTTAAAGCCAAAAAAGCAGAGATAAATCCCTTGATAATATGCCCCATATTGCCTTGTTGGCCTCCTGCCTCCATGAGATGTATATGGAATCGTACAAAGAACAGCGCCTTCCAGCCACACTTCGGGAAGCGTTGATCATAACGCTGTTGAAGCCTGGAAAGACATCTGACAGTTGTGAATCTTATAGGCCCCTTTCACTGATTAATACAGTTGTTAAAATCATGGCAAAAGTGCTGGCTACCAGACTACGTTTGCTGCTCCCCATAATGATGCTCCCTGACCAGTCGGGGTTTGTGCCCACCCGATCCATGTCGCATAACCTGCGTATGTTATTAGCAGTACTGCACGTGTTGGAGCCATCACTGCCTGTGGTGGCGGTCCTACTGGATGCCGCTAAGGCTTTTGATTCTATCTCATGAAATATATGTTTGCAGTCTTACATCCCATGGGGGTGCCCTTCAGTTACACAAACTGGATCAAACTATTATACATTGACCCTATGGTGCGAGTACGGGTCTACGGGCAGAGGTCGGGTGTATTTGAGATACAGTGTGGTATAAGGCAGGGCTGCCCGTTGTCGCCCCTATTATTTACAGTGGTGCTAGAGCCATTAGCATGCACCTTAAGGCAAAGATATGCACAGGCAGCGCTGCGCTTTTACTAGCGGCCCCTTGTAGTATCCATGTATGTAGATGACATGGTCCAATTTGTTTGTGACCCTGAAGTATATTTAGAGTAGCTCATCAGGGAATATGTATGGTTTGAGTGGCACTCAGGACTAGGTATTAACTGGGCCAAATCGATCATCCTTCATCTGACTATCAACACACAGCAAATAGAGCTTGGTTATCCACTGGAATGGAGCACAGACCCGGTAAAGTACCTGGGAATATGGATCCATAGAGAGTCGCATGTGGTTATACAAACTAATTATAGGACTTGAAGAACAAGTGGCTAGATGGATAAAATTACTGAAGTCGCTAGCTGACAGTACAGCGCTGATCAATGTGATTGTACTCCCAAAGTTTTTATATTTACTTATGAACATTCCCATTCGCTTAACACAACATTTCTTTACTACGCTTCGCTAACTACTAATTACGCTTGCATGGGGAGGGAAAAAACGAGAGTGAAGAGGTAATTATTAACGCTTCCATATGACATGGGTGGGTGGGTTCACAGCTCCAGATTTACAACTATACTATCTCTGTGCTCAGGCACATTATGCCTACTATTGGCAACAAGCGCCGGCTTTCATCCTGCATGTCGCAGTAGAGGCGGGTGCCCTCATTTCGATACCGCTCAAAGTTATGACTGTAAATACCAATACTATATTTGAAAAAGGGGAGATAGATATGGTACAGTGCATTATCAGCGTGTGGCAGGAACTTGGGAGGCGGGCACAAAAACTGCCACTATACGCACCAGATATTCCGCTCTTACATCATACTGGAATCGCAGTGACGAGTGAGGCTGGCGCGCTTCAAGTTCTCGATGAGGTAGGGGTGCACACGATGGGGGAAGTGTTTCCAGAAGGGAAATTTATAGAAGTCTCAGTCCTCCTGGAGGAAGGGAAAAATGTTGCCATGAGGGTGTTCATATACAGCAGATTGCACGCAGCTTCACGCACATTATACCCACAATTTCCTGCGGAACTGCAGGCCTTAGGGGCATTACAGTTAATCTACACGACTAAAACAAAATACAAACTTATCACATGATTATACCACGCTTCACAGAGGGATGGGATGGCCACTTCGCTGGGCAAGTGGAATGCTGCTCTCTCTGAACCGCTGACTGCAGATAATTGGAAGACATGCTGCAGATTGACAGGACAGCTGACTGCAAATAGGAATCCAAGAGTAATTCACTTTAAATATTTGCATCAAATGTATTATATGCCTTCCTTAGCTTCATAAATATGGTCTAATAGAGTCTGCATGTTGTGTGCGATGTAGAGTGCAAAGTGTGGATTTCCAGCATTTACCATGGGCCTGTCCGAAGGTTGGGGAATTTTGGGTGAAAGGCACGCACATTCCTACAAAAATGGTGGGGAACCAATAGAATGCACTCCGCAAATGTGTTTATTGGGATATGTTACAAATATACCAGTCACTAATTGAAAATTAGTAGCTATAGCACTGCTGTTGGTAAAGCGTAGAGTCTCCATACATTGGGGGGGCAGACCCGCGCCTCTCCTTATTGTATTGCCTTTTTTTTTATGTATTGTGAAATTTTTGATCTTTTTCTGTTACATTGTTGATTCTCTTGTAAAGAGCTCTGATACCTTGGGTTCTAGCCAGCGCTATATAAAACTCTTTAAATAAAATAAATAAATGTTTGTAGGACATAGTGTATTGTCGAGATCAACTTACCTGCTATGCCGAGGAATTGCCCAGCGGATCTAAACCTCATGAAATATGGGGCCAATTAACTTCCTATCTACTCAATACAAATGCTGATTGATGCCTTACCCTGCATTGTAACAGATATGTTTTTGCTGTCAAATTGCTATCAGTAATCAGAGTAATGTCACTAGATGTTTGTCGTAATGTGCTGGTCCGCCCGCCTGTGATTTGTAAGCTTATACAAATGCTGATAAACCTTTTGGTTGTATATGTCATGAAAACTTCATAAGTAAAATGAAAAATAAAAAAACAAGAGACATCTAGATTATCAGAAGGGGGCTTGGAGAAGAAGTTGATGGACTAACCCGCCTTTTCCTTGCTGGGGATCTGGAAGACAATGGATCTTCTGAAAGAGTGGCTTGCTGTTCTTGTTCCTCAGCAGGAAGCTCGATCTCCTAAACTGCCCATACTTCGGGAGGAACTACTATTGGTGGTGGTTGCGGCTGTTGTTGCTCTCTTATCTGAGTTTCTCGCATTGATTGGGTACTACTTTCCGATAACAATAATCAATTTCAACGTCACTGCTTGTCGGCGTTGCCGTCATTAGACTAGCTGCCTCTGACACAGACATGGGCTTGGGCTTAGTTAATGTAACAGGTTGGCATTGTGCATCACGTCGGATGCAGCACTCAGGGAGCAGCAGCTGACAGATGACAATGGAAGCAATAAGCAAAGGGGAACAAAGGGAATATAGACATGCAGGCCTATATGGCAAAAGCACACTGACTGCCTTCAGAAAATGGCCATCAGCCACATGGTCACAACAACAAGAAGCAGGAGGCCTGGAACACAATGAACTCAAGCAGGCCTAAATGTACACAGACTTTACAAAATGGACCCTGGCCACATGGGGAGGCTCACATGAGGCACATGATGACCTAATATTACAAACACACTCACACACTGGCCAAAGGGGCATGCTAAACAACACATCCACAAGGTTAAAAAGGTTTGCAAGTTACAAACACACATTTCCAACAAAGGCATTTAATTTAACACACATGAAAAAAAAGGGTGAAATTCCACAAAAAACACATTTTGTATTTCTAATCCAATACCATCCAAAATGATGTGTAAATTCGGATCTATGACAGAATTTCGACAGACAGAATTTCGACCTACACAAATATCGGCGTAATTATATCGATAGCAAAAATATCGACGCCCTATGTACAACATGGTAAGTACCAAAATATCGAAAATTTAATATCGATGTAAAAAATATCGTTGTTAAATATATCGATTTTTTATTTATTTAAAATAACATTAAAAAAACGGTAAATAATACATAATAATTACTTAAACATATTTAAATATATGTAATAATTGTTAAAAAAATAATAATACATATTTAATAAAAGAAATAAAATAATAAATCATATATAATATATAATTACTTAACAATAATTACTATTCCCACTCCAGTGGGTGTAACAGTAGGGCAAACTGACCCTGAACACTAAAAATACCCCTTTACCCAAAAACCTAAAACTGACCCTGAACCCTAAAAATACCCCTTTACCCATAAACTGAAAACTGACCCTGAACCCTAAAAATACCCCCTTACCCAAAAACTGAAAACTGACCCTGAACCCTAAAAATACCCCTTTACCCAAAAACTGAAAACTGACCCTGAACCCTAAAAATACCCCTTTACCCAAAAACTGAAAACTGACCCTGAACCCTAAAAATACCCCTTTACCCAAAAACTGAAAACTGACCCTGAACCCTAAAAATACCCCTTTACCCAAAAACTGAAAACTGACCCTGAACCCTAAAAATACCCCTTTACCCAAAAACTGAAAACTGACCCTGAACCCTAAAAATACCCCTTTACCCATAAACTGAAAACTGACCCTGAACCCTAAAAATACCCCTTTACCCAAAAACTGAAAACTGACCCTGAACCCTAAAAATACCCCTTTACCCAAAAACTGAAAACTGACCCTGAACCCTAAAAATTCCCCTTTACCCAAAAACTGAAAACTGACCCTGAACCCTAAAAATACCCCTTTACCCAAAAACTGAAAACTGACCCTGAACCCTAAAAATACCCCTTTACCCAAAAACTGAAAACTGACCCTGAACCCTAAAAATACCCCTTTACCTAAAATTAATTAATATTACAAATAAATTACTTCCCACCCTATTCCCCTATAAACCCACAACCCGCTCCAGTAGTAAAACATATAATTTAGTTAAAAATACACATAAATTATCAATTAATTAATCAATTAATCAATTAAATTAAATCATTGCCAATTAATATTTAATTGCAAAATAAATGAATAATTGAAAAATAATTATTTAATTACAAATAAATTACTTCCCACCCTATTCCCCTATAAACCCACAACCCGCTGTGGTAGTAAAACATAATTTAGTTAAAAATATACATAAATTATCAATTAATTAATCAATTAATCAATTTAAATAAATAATTGCCAATTAATATTTAATTGCAAAATAAATTAATCATTGAAAAATTAATTATTTAATTACAAATAAATTACTTCCCACCCTATTCCCCTATAAACCCACAACCCGCTGTGGTAGTAAAACATATTATTTACTCTTATATATTTTTAAATTATAAAAACATATTAAACACATATTATAACAATTAATTTTAATACTTAACTTATATTTCTAACACATATTAGTAAATCGAAATTACTTACATCGATATATATGCTATCGATATTAGTAATTTCGATATTACTTACCTTAGGGTCGATATTCTGGCCATCGATATTCTGGACATCGATATTCTGTCCCATCGATATTAGCAACTCGATATAAGTGTAGGTCGAAATTAAAAACTCGATATTTTGACTGTTTACCTGTAAATTCAACAGATACCACCGAAAAAGTTGTTTTGTGCACCCATAAGTAGCTCTTGGCCTACTGGCTGAGGAAGACCTATTTTTTGCAGACTACTGGGCTGCATAGTGAATTAAATAAATATTGGAAATTGTTTCTCAAGCCATGGAGAAAAATGTAGTGAACTGTGCAACGTGTTTCCATTACAAAAGAAGAAAAAATATTTACAAAGAAACAACTTGGCCCCTACTGAAACTAACTGCCAACCACCACAATACATTTTTAAAAAACTATGGAAAGTACAAATAAAGCTAGTTGCTTGGCCCAAACAAACAATACCAGTTTTCCAACCTACTTGTGAAGTCTCAAATTCAAAGTCCTCAAATCCAATGATATATTATGCAACAGACACAAAGAGTGATCATTCCAGCTCTAAATCCAAATGAAAAGGGAGCAGGAGATGGAGAAAGCAATGGGAGGAGCCTGCTGGACATTGAAAGGAAATTGGAGACTCTGGGGCACTTCCTTCCTCTTGAAATAAAAAGTACAAAAAGAACAAGTAATCCATGCACAAAAAAGTATAGCCAAATGTCAATTTGAGGAGCTTCTTTTACGTCAAATCTTCATTTTGAGAAGGTTTGAAGCTGTTTAGGGAGAGAACCTTCTCCAGATTGTAGTCGCGGTAGGTTCTGCACATTTGGGATTGCGATCTTCCCAAAATCCCCACCGGAACTCCGCTGGTGCGCTCGAATGACGTGTTCACGATCCCAAACTCTTGTGGGACCATGCAGCCACCTAATAAATCTCATAGATCTCGTGAATGGCTCGGGTAATCCCGTCGGCGATTGCAAGCACCGGGTAATTCGCTCCCGTGTGTGCGGAAACGCATTTTGGGTGCACACACACAAAAAAACTCTGCTCTGTTGCAGAGTGTGGAGTTTTTCGGCAACTCTGCGTTCTACTCTAAGTTGCCAAAACTCAGCAAACTCCTTGAGCAGAGCAGAGTTTTATGCCCAAGGTTACATACAATGCCCATGTGGACTAAAATATGTAAGCAGCACAATTTATGCAGTGCGTAAGATAGTGTTAGAACACATGCACGCAATAGATTATCATGACAAGCATTAGCCAAAGTAGCCAAAGGTGAGACATTTTGAACAATTCCACATTAGTAATCACAGTCTCCTCAGTTTTTATGGCCTGAAAGAATAGAGGTGTATCCTGGAGGGCGGAACAGACTTCTCAAATTGAGAAAAAGAGAATCATAACTCATAATAGATCTGAACACTAAATCCCCTACAGTTTGAATTCTGATGAAGAACTGTTTACACATTTGGACTGACATTTTATTAGGATTCGCACAGTGGTTGTGCTGCTTTTGTATCTGTTGCCCTCTTATTTTCTAGCATCATAATGTTCTTTTAAACTGTGGGGAGTTGTGGTGCTTTCAACGTCCACTATTTTTAAATATGGAATAGTAAACCGAACACAGGCTGTAGAGTTTATTACAGATATGCGCCATTTGGACACTGCAATTTCTATTGGAAGGTTTATGACTGCAGTTAAAAAGCCATGCAAAGATGAATAAAGTGAATAAGGTGACCTGATGAAATATTTTTGGTAGTTAAAATATGATATGATATGAAATGTAATATATATAATTTGGAAGTTTAATGTGACTGTTTGTACTTTGTTTTTAAATGAGAAACTCAAGAGGCAATAACCTTACACAGCAAAATGAAAAAGTATTTATCAAATGAAATGATTGGTAAGGCAGCTAAGAATGATCAGGCTTGAGTACCCAATTCTAAAATTAGTAACCCTGTTCATTTTGTAGAAATGTTATAATTGCAGGAGTATGAAGGGGTATCTCATATTATGGCCTTTTACATATTTTAACTTGTACGGCTAGCATATGAATTTTGATGCTGGACTTTCAAATATTGTATTAAATATTATTTATTTATTAAATATTTAGAAAAGGTGAGTACATGTGGTCTATGTTGTTAAAAGACCATCAGTCTAAATAAACATTCCTTTTGACTTGACTTGACTTGGTGCTTTTAACATAATTTTCTTTTCCTAGCACCCCTGCCATGCACAGTCACGTCATCAATGATTTCATTTCACATGTTGCCGTGATGTTATCAATGATGTCATAGAAGATTTCAGGACTGATCTAATATGTGGGGTAATTAGCATTGCATGACGAGTGCACAAGTTATCGATACCTCAGGGCATGAGTTATAGTTACTAGGGATAATTTGTGAATTTCAGTGTTTTTTGAGTTTATAATGTTACGCTGGTACTGAAATGTTCACCTAACTATAACATCAGTTTAACCTTTGCTTTTTAAAGTTTATTTATCATTTGTTTTTAACATAAAGTATATTTTATTACCATACTTAAAGCTAACCCGCCGCCACACATAGCCTACAGCTAGACCCTTCAAACAATCCCTTGCAGTCAAGCAACCACTACCACATCTGGCCTTTGGACACGCCCTGCGACCAACACCCTGTGGATCGCCAGCCCAGACAAAGGCCCCATGTTAAGAACCCCCCCCACCCCACCGCCCCTCAATGGCACCCAACCCTCTGACAGGGACCCCGTCCGCTGGAGCTTTTTGTTTTTAAAATTTGGAGAGGGTGAACACGCCCTCCCTCCCTGGACCTCTAGTGACCCTGGGGACACCATCCCCTGGGGTCTTCTTTTTTAATACAGGTGAGGGGGTGCACAGCCCCCCCACTACAACTCACTATTGGCCCCGGAGTTCCTACCCCTCTTCCCAAGTCACAATTGGTACCAGGGACCCCATCTCCTGTGGCCAAAAAATATATTCTTAGGGGAGCAGTTGAAAGCACACACAGTTACCCTGCCCCAAGAGCACAGGCAGGGAAACATAAGTGTCCTCCGACCAGGCAGGAGCATTTTCGAAGCTGGGTGGGAGCACACTTCCTCCCTGCCCCTGATTCTGTGTGTGTACATAGATAAGCAAAAACACACAGACACACGTCATAGATAAACATCTGTAAATGATGTCCCAAGAGCTATTTTAGAAAAAGCTGTTTTGGAAAACGATGTTATCAAATGAAACTGAGCATTACTAGCCAAACAGCCTCAATTTCCTGCCCACGATGGGCAGATGTGTGCTCTCTCTCTCTCTGTCGCCCTCTCTCTCTCTCTCTCTCTCTCTCTCTCTCTCTCTCTCTCTTCTCTTTCTCATGCCCAGCCAATTTGACGTTCAATGGTCCCTTTTGGTAGAACATATATCTGCCAAGGTGGACACGTGTGAATAGTTGACAGGGAACTTTCCAAAATGTTAATTCGAAAATTTCCCATCCACCAATAAAAACTGCAGGGTAGCAATGGCAACATTCAATTACAAGAATACAACCACAGACTTAAAGGTGGACCAAACTACAGCCAAAAGGAATGGGGGTCAGGTAGCATGTGGCAATGGAAAAGTCCAGAAAATAATGGCCAGGGAGGTAAACAAAAGATATTGGATGTTGCAAGCACGAAGGCAGCTGGGTGGTTTAGGTTCCAGATTAATTCAGACAAGATGGGGTGCACTTTTCTTTTTGGAGGACGGAGACCTATCTGGTGGTGGTGATGAAGCTGATGAGGAAATAGTTGAGTGGCAAAAGGAAAGACGTCTTTGGGAGGAACAGTGGTTCATTTAATAACATAAGACTAACATAGCTACTATAAGGTTTAAAAAATCGTGGGCTTAGTTATATTTTGAAGTTCCAGTTCAACTAAAAGAGGATGTGAACAAGGAAGTCTGCACTGGTCCATGGAGTGAGGAAGCTGGGCAGGTGACTGGAGGAGCCAAATAAGCCAGGAACAGTGGAACAGGGTTGAAAAAACCCCAGAAGGATTTAATTACATGTAGAACAAAGTTGAGGGATGTCAGGGTTAGGGTAAAAGAACGAATAAAAGTAGCAATGTATATTGTAAGGCCCAGTACCACCTCGAATAAAGGCAGCTTTTTAATAATCATAAGGTATCTGTGTGCCCTCTGTCAGATCCCTCATAGGATAATAGGTCTTAAGGTTCTGTCTAAAGGATTGGTGGTAAACATTGCTTCTTGCAGATAGCACAGATCTGACCACAGCATTTCAAACACACTGAAGAAGGAATAGCAGGCTCTTGGGTGACCCACTTAAACAATGCTGGGACAGCATAAACGTGTCAGTACAAGCTCAACACTTCTTGTGTTGAATTTAAAAAAAAGCATTTTATTGATTTTTAAGAAATACGTCATTGCACATGCAGATATCATCCAACAGATGGTATGAGCATCTTTCATATACATTAACATATGATATCAAAGTTATAATGTTTTGCATTCAACCATAGGATTCTGACCAAACAATCAATAACCTACCACCTCCCCACATCAACTATCTACCTCCCTTCCCCTCTCTATCCCGGCTCGCTTCTGTAGTACCACATCTTATGTATATCCGGTCACACATGCTTTTCCTATTATGTTTGATGCTCAGTCTACACCCCCATTCATTCTGGCTCTTTAGGGGTAACGCAAGGTCTATATCTACGGAGTACTCCACTTATTTACTAGTATATGTACTATGCATTATTCAGTGAGGGGAAGGTTTCGCAGAGACAAAGGATTCAAGTTAAGTTGGCAGGGTATGCCCAGACGTGGGTCCCTTGCTCACTCTGCCCCTGGATTCAAGATAGCCTGGCTGATGAGGGTTATGAACCCGAAAACGGTCCCAGGATGCTTGTTTTCGGTCCAGGGAAGACATGGCTTGGCAGTTCGGGCTGGACTGTTCCCATGAGGCACAGGGTCAGACTGATTTTCATATGGCCATGTCTGAACTGGGGTGGTGGAGTGAGCTAAAGAATGATGATGGATTAAACCCAGATCAGTTGACTGGGGGTGAGTGTTTGATTTGCTCAAACGCTCCGTCCATCATCCCCTTTGGTATCCCTAAGATTCAAGGATAGCATCCCACTCCAGTAAAATCGGGTTCTTTCTCAGACCTCTGTTTTCCTCTCTCCTAATTGCCATACTGTCAGACCTGCCCCAACGAACTACCTCGTCGTGCCAGGTCATTGCCGATGGAGGCTTTGCTGACTTCCATTTCATTGATAGAGCGTTTTGCCAATATTAGTGTCTGGTTGGCGAATCTAGTGTGTGTGGCGCGTGTTTTGAGCTTCTTGCCCAGTATAAAACGTTCGACTGTGTCACCGCCGCCCTTTCAGGAGATGATTCGTTAAGTAGTTTGTGTACAATCTCTCAGAATGGAATTAGACGTTGGCATGACCAAATCATGTGTAGTAAGTCAGCTGATTGTGCACGGCATCTCGGAATAAATTTGCTGCATCAGGGTACATTTTGCCCAATTTGTAAGGTGTCAGGTATGCTCTGTGTACTAGCATGAGTTGTATCATCTTGAATTTAGGGTTACTGGACACTTTCTTGGTGTGTACGAGTACTCTGTCCCTTTCCATGTCCAATAATTCATGTCCGATATCTCTGACCCATTTATCCAGCAGCGTTAGCTTCATGGGTGCAGATACCTCTATACATCCATCTGGTCAGATGTCCCCCATTACCCATTAAATACAGCATGTGTATTAGTTCATTCGACTTGGGCTCAGTACCGTCAGGCAACCAGGTACTTTTTTATAAATCCGATAATACTGGCATGAAGGATATATAATGTATTGGGTACGCCTTGCTCTCTCACAAATGTGTCTTGGTCCATGAGAGTATGGTCTGCGAACAGCATCCCTACTGTGCTCACTCCCTCAGCTGCCCTCTTACTCAGATATCTCGCTGTCAATACTCTGGTCGGCGTAGGTATGTCCATCAGCTGGATAATAGCGGTGTACGGAACCAGTTCCCCAGTGCACCTTATAGCCCTTTTCCAGTATGTAAAAGCCACTTTTAGAAGCGGTGGTGCTACTGGGATAGGTCTCCTCCCCGACAATAGTAGAGTGTGAAGTAACCCCTTTTACCAGTCCTTCTCAGACATCCCAATCTCCTGCAAATTATGCCCTGCTGTCCAGTAGGAGAGCTACTGGAGTTGGCTATCATAGCAGTATGTCTGAAATCGGGAACTCCCGGTCCCCCGCTGCCTGTTTCGAGCTGTAATTTCTGAAGTCCCGCCCTTCTTCTCCCTTTGATCCAGATTAATTCAGAAAGCATTGTGTTTAACGATTTAATATATGTGCTGGAATCAATGTCGGCAAATTGGTAAAATAGTACAACAGTCTGGGCAACATGACCATTTTAGAGATGGCTACTCTGTCTGGGACATAAGTGCCTTAATCGCATGTCCTAAATTACCATCAGACATATCCTGTGATTTCCTATATATTTGTATGCCGAGGTATTTAAATGTCATAGGTGCCACAGTAAACGTCCACTGTCCATAAGAAACAGATTCAGTGTGGGCCGAGTCCTTGAAATAATAAGCGTAAGATTTGGATTCATTAATCAACAGGCCAGAGAGTGTCTGGAACTGTCCAAACACCTTGGGGAGAGGTTTGTTAGGACCCCGAAGGTTTTTGAGATAAACTATAATGTCATCTACATATGCGGAGACAGTGTGAGTCATGGTTGCTAGCTGGATGCCCCTGTCTATCGCCACCGCAGGTATCTTAATAGCCAAAGGTTCAAGAGCCAACACAAAAAGCAGGGGAGAAAGTGGGCATCCCTGCCTTGTGACCCTAACTATAGAATAAGGTGGTGAAATATGGGTTCCTGTGCTGGCCCAGGCCGTTGGATCAGTATATAAATGCCTGACCCAATTTAATATTCTTCCGGTACCCCAAATAGTGGTAAAGCTCTCAACATATAGCACCAGTGTAGTGTATCAAATGCCTGTCTCATATCCAGCGAGTTACAGCCTGCGCTTGCATCCTCCGCTGGGGTCAAAGATAGCATCTGGTGTAGTCGCCTTATATTTAGTGATGTACTTCTACCCGGTACAAAGCTGCACTGGTCTAAATGTAACAGTTATGTGAGATATGATGTAACCTTCGGGCTAGGATTTTGCTGAGGATTTTATAATCTGTATTCAGAAGAGAAAGGGGGCGGTAGCTGGACATATCACTGGGGTCTCTGCCTGGTTTTAAGATGAATGTAACAAAAAGCCTGTCGTGAAGTGGGGGGCAGTGATCCTGACTTTAACGCTGCACTATATAATTTTACTAGGTGAGGGACTAAGTGTGTCGAGTATATGTCGTAGAACTCCACAGGAAGGCCTTCAAGGCCTGGGGTCTTGTTACGCGGGAGATCTTTTATTGCTGAACAGATTTCAGATCTAGTTATAGCCTTTGCTAGTCCTTTTTTCTGGGCATCCGAGAGTTGTGGGACGGTCAGACCCTCAAGAAAATCAAGCAATTCTTCCTCTGGCATGTCGACTGGAGCGGCATAAAGCTCCTCTAAATATTGACAAAATGCCATGTTAATTCCTAGCTGTATGGTTGCCACGCCACCTCCTGGCATATTAATCTCTTGCGTCAAGGTGTTTATCAGTATATCTCGTATTATCCTAGCTAGTAGTGGGCCAGCCCTGCCTGCTTTGGCCTGCTGTTTCTGTGTGTACGTTCTATAATCAATTGTGCGCAATTGTTCTAGGAGCTCTGCATATTCTATATTCGCCTCTTGTAATGCCGCCCTTTTTGTGCCATCTTTTAGTACATCCCGTTCCAGCCCACCTAGTTTTTCCTCCACGTCCTGTAGCTCTCTGTGTACCATGGCACGGGTTCCCACTCTAGTGCTTATAGCTACTCCCCAAATAACCATTTTGAAAGCCTCCCAGTCTACCTGTGGAGACCCTGCAGTGTCAGTATTTTTCTGTAAAGAAGTCGGTTATGGAACACTGGATCTTCAAGGGCTACTGGCTGCAGTCTCCACGTCGGCACTGGTGAAGGGATTTTTCCCTACTCAAGCTCCACCTCTAAGGGGTGTGTTTTCCCCAGGTAAGTAATGTGGGTGATTTTGGCAATTAATGGCATGGTAATGAATATCCTATCAATGTGTGTATGAAGCATATGTGGAGTAAAACGAATACTCCCGATTAGTCGGGTTACGTATGCAGCAGGCGTCTCCCAACGACAACCCAGCTGCCCAATTCCCCAAGGCTTCTGCTTGTTTCCTGCTGCTAGTGAGAGAGCGCAAATCAAGTAAAATGTAGAGGTGCACCATATTTACAAGCACGTTGCACCAGTCTAGTTAAAGGAACACATAAGAGTGCCAAATTTATAGAGTGCATACATATAAGAGTGTTTAATTAATACAGAGTGCATATATCAGTATGAGAAGCGAATGAAGAAGTGTTTAGAGATGTTAGAATGATATTAAATTCCATGTTATGTGGCTGTTGCAGAGGAGAATGTGATGCTGCTAAACGTAGAAATGTATAGGCCTCATGGCAGTTCACTGAGAAAGAATACGTGCCTTTACAATTTCACATGATATGGATTACTGCTGTTATAATTCAAAGTATTATTGATCATAGAACTGAAAATATACGTTTTATAGAAGTGTTCCCTATAACCAGTGTGTGTAATAAGTTAGAATACTGTTTAGGCTAAGAAATAAAGGTTCATAGAGTGCACAGGCCTGTTTCATGAAATTCTAGTGGGCCTGGAGAGATAAGGTCGTTTCTTTTGATCTGCATGTGCTAGTTAGAATTAGGTCGTGTTAAGCATAAATTGTGGACCATGCTCGAAGGTTTACGACTTAGGAGATAAGCTGGAGGCCGGAATTTGGGGCCCACTTCATGGGTGTCTGTTTGCAGGTGCGAGGGGGTTCTAATCAAGAGAGTGATGAATAGAGTTCTGTTCTGGGAGACAGGCACAGGCCTGGAGGAGGGTTCAGGAATTTCCTGGGGGGTACCGTCTTGCAGGAGAAGAGCCTGAGAAGCAAGGTCAACGCTAACAAGGAGCCCAGAGGAGTATCAGCATGGAAAAAGCCAGAATCGACACCACGTGAGAGGTGTACGTGAGGGGCGTCTCAGAGGGGCGTTTCTACTGTAATTGTGATTTTGTATTAGGGACAGCACCCCTGGGTGGAGTTAGGGCAGATGGCCTGAGGAACCTAAGAGAGCGGATGGGTAGTCAGATAGAGCATAACTGCGATGCACGGACTTAAAACAAAGACTAAGGGAAAGTGAGTGATCTTCTTTGGAAGTCACCACGGCTGACACCTTTTTAAGTTAAGATCTCGCTAAGTAGGGATGTCACTTAGTATAGTGTAGGGACAGTCTAATTTGGATTTTCCTTCCCTTTGTAAATGTCGCACAAGTTACATCTTGTGTCTATTCTTGCAAACTTGCTGATCTTTTTTTTTTTTTGAAAAACTTTATTGACAAATTGACGTAGAGGTTAGTTTCGACATTATCATTACTTGTAACTGGTACATACTGTTTCATTACGGTCATGTTGATGATCACGTGATAGGATAGAACGGCGTACAAGGTTAATGTTCACAATGCACAAAAATGAAAGAGATACATAGAATTCCTTATAGAAGCATATAGGTCAACATTCCATAGTCTGTTCCAGTTCGTATTTTGTTCACTTATTGTAAACTGCAGTTAGTTTTCAGTAACTTCTGCGTATGGAAGGAAAATGTTTTTCTTTTTTTTTTTACAAAAAACCGTAACAAATGTCATCACCACTGCATACAATTGTGCTCTGTCATAAAATGATGTCCTCCACTGCATAAAGCTCATACATTGGTTCATAGTGTACAGTCATTGCTCCCTCCACCCCCACATAACTCAGAGATCCTCACATCATTTCGCCCCTCTAATCATCCTCTTCCTCTGATTCCAGCTCCTCATCCTCCGGCAACGGGTCACATGGTTCCCCCCTATATTTATTCCAAGGTGTCCACACTTTATTCCATTTACGCGGACAGGCCCGCAACATATAAACTGCCCGTTCCTTCACCATGAGGAGATCCATATTTCTAACCCATCCCGACACTGTCGGCAGGTCCGGAGCACCCCATTTTTGTGCTATGTCCCTTTTTGCCACTGTCCTAGCTAATGTAGCCCATAACTGTTCATACTTGTTCAAATCAGTGGGATCCCAAATGTTTAACAGACATTTGCGGGGCTCGGGCAGGAGTGATATTTCAAGGGCCTGGGAGACTGTTCGCATAATTCGTTTCCATACCTCTTGAAGCAACGGGCAATCCCACAGTGTGTGAAGCAGGGACCCTTCCTCCCCGCAGCCCCTGAGACAGAAAGGGTGTGGTGCCTTCTGTATCCTGTGCAAAAGTGTCCTGGTATAGTAGGTGCGGTGTAGGATCTTGAGCTGTATCAGCCTAAACCGAGCTGAGATGCCCACCTCCCTCGGCGAAGCCAACGCCTCGTTCCATTCCGTGTCGTCCATGTCCCCGAGTTCCCCGGCCCATCGCTCTCGGAGCCTCTGTGTGGGGTCCGGCAGGTTATTGACTAGTTTTTTGTATGTAAGGGAGGTTGCCTTCTGTTCCATGAAGTCAGTCAGCAGCCTGTCCTCCAGTGGAGAGGATTCCGGGAGTACCGTGCCGGGAGGGATTGCGTGCAGTAGGGCGTGTCGGATTTGCACATACCTGTAGGTTTCAGTGGGCCCCATGTCATACTGTTGCCGCAATTGTGAGAATGTGATCACTGAGCCCTTATCCCAAAGGTCTCCTACAACCGAAATTCCTATTTGGTCCCATTGCGTGAATCCCTTACTGGCTCTTAAGTTCCCTAGCGATTTCGTGTCCCACAACGGCGTCATATTCGTAATTTTCCCCTGCCATCCGAGTCGGGACTGCGCTGCATGCCACAGGGACACCGTGTGCAGTGTCGGACCGATCAGTTTACGGGCCCTTGCGCGATTGTATAGCACTGCGAGCATGCCATCTGTTCCCAACTGCGACCAATCCGCTTGGTATGCGGGGTCCCCCCGCGGGGCGTGGATCCACTGATTTATTATCTTAAGCTGGGAGGCCCAGTAATACAATTGAAGGTTAGGTAACGCAATACCTCCCTCGTACCAGCTTTTAACTAATTTATCGTGAGCTATACGAGCTGGGCCATTGTTCCATAGGAGTGCAGACACAAGTGCAGCGACCTGTCGGAAGTAGCGTGGGGCAACCACATAGGGGGTATTCTCCAACACGTAAAGGAATCTAGGGAGAGCCATCATTTTGTATAGGGCTGCTCTTCCAAGGAGGGTTAATGGCAGGGTGGCCCAGTACTTAACGTCTGCACGGAGACGCGCCAGAGGCGGCACCAGATTTGCGTCATAAAAGTCTGTCGCATTAGAGGTGACAACAATGCCCAGGTATTTAAATGAGCCTGTTGCCAATTGTAGGGGGCAGTCATCCCGCAGTGTTGGTTCCGGGCCCTTGAGTACGAAGACGATAGATTTGGACCAGTTAAGGGTGTAGCCAGATGCCTTCCCATGCTCGTTGCACATGGCCAGTAATGCAGGGATACCTTCGTTGGGGTCGGTCATATAGATCAGCATGTCATCTGCATATAGTGACACTTTGTCTTCCCATCCATCCTCCCACGTGAGTCCCCGAAACAGTGGTGTTGCCCTAAGCAGGATGGCCAGCGGCTCAAGCACCAGCGCAAAAAGTAGGGGCGATAGCGGGCACCCTTGTCTTGTCCCGCGACCTAATGGAAGGGGCTGTGAGATGTGACCATTCGCGACTACCTATGCCATTGGCGACTTGTACAGCAACCGGACCCATGCCATGTATTTCGGTCCGAAGCCCATACGGGCCAGGACTGCAAATAAATACTCCCACTCCACAAGATCAAACGCCATTTTGGCGTCCAGGGATAGGATGACTGCCTGTTCGGAGAGGAGATGTGCTCTCGCCACGACCCCATGCACCCTCCGCAAATTCAGTGCTGTGCTCCTATGCGGCATGAAGCCCGATTGGTCTGGATGTATCAGGGTGTGCAAGTGCGCCGTCAGGCGGCTAGCCAGGAGCTTCGCAAGTATCTTTGCTTCAACATTGAGCAGGGAGATAGGTCGGTATGAGGAGCACAGTGTCGGTGGTTTGTCAGGTTTGGGGATAGCCACTATGGTGGCCGTGCGCTGATCCAGAGGGAGTGTGGCCTTAACCAGACTTTCTTTATACATTTCCAGTAAGGGTTTGCTCAATAGGGGGGCTGCCATTTTGTACCACTCTATGGGTATCCCATTCGGACCAAGTGCCTTGCCAGATTGCAAAGACTGTATTGCTAACTGGATTTCAGTTTCGGTTAGGTCAGTGTCTAGTTCCAGTTGCGCTTCTTGGGAAAGTGTGGGGACAGTGATGTGATCAAGTGAGGCTAATGCTTCCTGCTCTGTGACCGCCCTAGTCGGTGTGTAGATTTCCTGAAAATGTTGTGCTAAAGTGTGTACAATTCGTTCAGGGTGCGTCAGCAGCTGGCCCTCCCGATTGTACAGCCTCTGAATGCCAGTGTTGCTACCGCCCCGTCTGTCCAACCACGCCAGCATTTTTCCGGCTTTGTCCCCTACATCGTATATCCTGCTGGCAGTGCTCGCCAGGTGTCCCTTAGTCACTGTTGTGAGGTGTGCCAAGTGTTGTTGCTGTTTGAGATGGAGCGCATGCGCGGTGTCAGGGGTGGGATCTGACATGTGGGCGACATTTGCGTTGTGGAGAGCCTGTTCCAATTGAGCGAGCTCTTTTCTGGAGTCGCGCTTGTGCCCTGTGATAGTCGCTATCGCTGCGCCACGCAGGACTGCTTTGTACGCCTCCCAAAGTATAGACGGTGAGGAGACCGTTCCTGTATTTTCTGTAAAGTAGTGCGAGGAGGCCAGTTTAAGCTTCTTCCGGACACCCGGGACCTGTAAGTAGTTGGGGTATATTGGGTATAGCCTGGCTCGTTTGTGCTCCTTGGATGTGATGTGGATGGACACTGGGGAGTGGTCAGATATACCCCTAGGTAGGATCTCCAGTTTGTCCACGGAGCCCAGCCCCACCCCCAAGAAGAAAAGATAGTCAATGCGCGAAAGACTGTTATGTGCAGATGAATAGTGCGTGTACTGTTTAGTCGTCGGGTTCATGTGGCGCCAAACATCCGTAAGGCCCAATGCGGACAGGAAACCAGGAAGCACGGCGGCCACTCGCTGCCGGTCTCGCAAGGGAAAGGTGTCTAGTAGCGGGTCTGTTATGGCGTTAAAGTCCCCGCCAATGATCATGTCACCCTCTGGGAGGTCTATGAGAAATTGACCCAGTGCAGGCAGTGCCGTGGAGTGTAGCGCTGGGGGAATGTATACTGACACCACGGTGAGGGATTTCCCTTCCCATTGGCCGTGCAGTGCCGCAAATCTGCCCTGGTCATCTGTTTTGTGGCTATTAACCATAAAGGAGGAGTTTTTCTTGAGAAGTATCCCAGTGCCCCTGGACCCCGTGGTGAACTCTGCATGCGCTACCATGGTATATCCGCGCCTGTCAAGAGCTTTGCAGGTGGACCCAGCCAGGTGCGTCTCTTGCAACATTACCAAGTCTGGCCCGTGACGTTTGATAGTTTGGAGAACCAACCCCCTCTTAATTTTGTCCCCCAGTCCCCTAACATTCCAGGTGAGCAATTTTAAAGGGGATACCGCTGTTAGGTGCGTGTCGCCTACAGCGGGTGCGTCGCTATGTCGTCGGGCCATGTGGAGGTATGACTAGTGTGACCAAGGCGTGAAGGCGGAGCATAGTGCTCGTAGGAAGATCTGTGACAGAGAACCAGGAGTGTACGGCTTGCAGTGGGACCATGATTCGTACGGAAGCGGCGATGACTAAGAACATTATCAACTAAAACATTACAACTTTCTCCCTCCCCCCCTCTCCCCCTCCCTGCTCCCCTGCACCACGGACGAGAACCCGCCCGCAACCCCAACTTGGCAGAGTGCTTAAACCCATCCCCGTCCATCTTACTTGCTCGTGGGGTTGGTGATACCCCTACAGGCACCGGCCGGTGCCCGCCCTACTCGGCTCCAGCAGTTTCAAGGTCCCAAGTGTTCACAAACATGTTGCCCCCAATGCAGAACATTCTGATTAGCTCCTGACTGGTTGTCCAGAGTCAAGTGGGTCCCTTTCAAGATCCGAATCCAGTGCCGTCGCACCCCCTTCGTTCGCAGGTGTACCTGATGAGTGTGCCGACTGTCCTTCGTTGCGATGGTGTTGTCTATCTCTGTGCTGGCGTTGTGGTTGTCCCACCTGCCTCCATCCATCAAGCCACTCCCGAGCCACCTCTGGTGTATCGAAGAACCACGCCTTTCCTTCGGCTACTATGCGCAATTTGGCGGGGAAAAGCATGGAGTATGGCAGGCCTCTGTCCCGCAGTGTTTTTTTAACGTCCATGAAAGATTTTCTGCGTCTGGCTACCTCCGCCGTGTAGTCTGGGAAGAAGGCCAGCGTTGAGTTTTGAATTTTCACTGGCGGGGAGTTCCGTGCCGCTTGCAGGATTGCGTCTCTGTCCCTAAAATTGAAGAGTCTGGCCAGCACTGGCCGTGGGGTGGCACCCGGTTTGGCTGCACCACCAGGGACTCGGTGCGCCCTCTCAACAGAAAAGAAGTGGGATAGGCCTTTAGGTTTCAGCTGGGTTTTGATCAGCTCTTCAACGTATAAGTCCATCGCAGCTTTACCCTCCGTCTCCGGCAGGCCTAGGATGCGGACGTTGTTCCGTCTGGAGCGCCCTTCCTGATCGTCGAGCTTTTCCTGCAGCTGCTTAGTGACTCTTTCCATGCGCTCCATGGCCACCTGCAGGTCTGAGGTGTCTTCGACAAGAGACTTCGTGACTACCTCCACTTGCGAGACCCTTTCCGCCATTTTGTGAAAGTCAGCTCGAAGTAGCGTGACTTCGGAGGAGATGGAGCCCACCGTTGTCCGGACTTCGTTGAGGGTTTTCATTACGTCTTCAAGGGTCACTTTCGGATTGCCTCCCGTGTCTGGAGGAGTACCAGAGGAGTGACGGCCGCCACTCTGGGAATGTCCATTTTGGCCGTATGCGAATTTGTCGAGCTTCGCCTGTGTCGTCGTGCTTCGCGTACCCTTACCGGCCATGATGTTGCGTTGCTGGCGGAGGTGTGAGTGCCTCGCGCCTGGTTACACTGTCGTCCTTTGGGTCTCGCAAGGCCTGCGGGCGCACGGCTGACAAAGCTATGTCCTGTTGAGTTGAAGGGGCTCCTTAGTGCCACTCAGGGCCCGGGGTGATAGGCAGGTCGCCGCTCTTCGGAGGGTGTTTGTGCGGTTTACAGCGGGGCTGTGTGGGAAGGGCAGTGCGGCGCCACCCAGCGCGGCGATGCTCCTGAGGATCTCCCCCTTTTATTGTGCTTCTAGCCTCCTTCGTTCGCTGGTACAGTGGCCACCGTGTGGGTCCGGCTGCACCTAGTAGGTGCCCACGCCGGGCCGTTCGTGCTGCAAAAAGTCCCGCTCCACGCCGGCTCCGCGTCAGGTCACCGGTGTCCCTATGGGCCCGCCCGTGGAGCTAGGGTGTATCCCGGACCGGTGGCCGTGTAAGGAGGCGGTCAGGTCTCAGCGTGGTCCCCCTCACCTTGGTGCGTTATCGGCGTCACCGGCGCCTGGGTCCACAAGTATGGCGCAGTCTGGCGCTGGGTGGCCTCCGCTGTGTTTTCCCCTCTCACCTTGAGGTGCTCGTCTCTGTCTCCGGCACCTCTGGACCTCTCGGTATGTTCAGGTGTGGGCGCTGATGAGGCAGTGCGATCGTGTGACCTCAGTTTTGATGCGGAGCAGCCGCCGGCTGGTGTCAGGGCGCCCGGGCCGGGGAGGGCGCACTTCCGCCCGGGTCCGTCGTCCACTCGAGGTCGGTGTTGTCAGGCTGGTGCAGGCCCCGTTACAGCGTTTCTTACAGGAGCCTTTCCCGGCGGCCGTTTTGCACCGGGTTGCAGCAATCAATGCCGCTCGGGTTTCTGAGCCGCTGCAGCCCCTTCGGGCGGGCGATGAAACGGATCAAAGTGCGGATAGTCAGCGATGCCGGTGTGCCTGTCGGAGCTCCCGCTTCAAGCTGCCGCCATGCTCGGCAGTTGGCCACGCCCCCCAAACTTGCTGATCTTTGAATTGGTTTTGGTGATATTCTTCTGTCGCCTAAGAGCGTTTAGAGAATTCATGTTTGTACTAATGCCAGTGTATCTTTTGAACCTTATATTGAGATGTTTGTATCTCCAGTTATCCTTGGCTTTATAATAAAACTTTAAAACTTATTCGTAGTAAGTGGTTCTTTAGAGTTGTGCAAAGTCTTAAACTGATTGACCTAGTAGTGGATTGCTTTTTAGTCTATGACAGGTAACAAAGGTTCAGTCGACCTGAGTTGGGATCTAGATCTATAGTGATCTGATAAGAGATCAAAAATCCCACCGTAACAGTTGGTAGCAGATAAGGATGGTTACCTTCTAGAGGAAGGTGATCTAGACTAGGTTAAGATTACCCCGAGGCCCCTAGAGATCGAGAGATGAGCAGCAGAAGAATCGCCTGCCGAAGAAGGTGCTGACGGTGCGAGAGAAAAGCAGCAGAGTTGGACGAGAGTGAGTATAATAATGGTCATGCGTTGTCAGATTGCGGTGTTTTGTGTTGTATCTGTATTGTAATGTCATGCGGAGTTGAATGCCTGTAGTGTGATTGAGAGAGGGTTGTGAGCGCGCGCAACCTGGTGAAAATCTTAAGTTCAGAGAAGAGCTTAAGTGGTTCGGGTGTATCGGACATCCAGAGTAATTGTCGACCATTGTAAAGGGGGTCATGAGGTACCATTGATAGCCCGCAGGACCGTGATAGGGGGAACGCAAGAGTGAGTGTATGGGTAACGGACGCAGGTCGGAAGTTACCGTGTGTAAGTAACCTATCAGTCAAGGCGATTGTCTGGACGTTCACGGAAAGACATTTCATCAGTTAAGGTGACAATTACAGTTAGACTGTGGGCGTACAGTCAAGGAAAGTGATCGCTTGGTCGGAAGTAATCATTTTTCAGGGTATGAATGGGACGCATGCATGACCGGGAGACGAGCTGAGAGAGGAGGGGAACTGCTGCGAAGGGGAGACGAGTGAGGTCAGAGAGAGCCGCGCTGTGATAGGCCGGTTGACGCGAAGCCGCGCTGTGATAGGCCGGTTGGTGTGAAGCCGCGCTGTGATAGGCCGGTTAGCAAGAGCCGCGCTGGGATTGGTGGATTGTCATCAGGAAGTAAACGAACGCAGGGAAATAGGGAAAAATTGTAGATTTTGAACATGAAGTGTTTTAAATGCTTGAGAGCGATCTTTAAGAGAAAAAGGAGAGAATCTTATTACGGGGAAGAGGCCCCGCCAGAGGGTACACCAGCTCATTATATGGCTACGAATGTTGGATTGCATACTATACTGTGGCTTAGTACTTGGAGTAAGATTACAGAAGGGAACGAGGAACTGACTTTTCCGAAATACGGAACGTTTAGATTAGAAGTGTTGCACCAGCTAAAAGCAGTTATGTCTTCATTGAGACCTTTGCCCAGACCAACACAGTTTGAGGCCCTTAATGCGTGGATTAGGGCGGCGCACAACAGGAATCAGAACAGGCGCCAAGAAAGGGTGAGACGATCAGTAAGAGCAGTACAAGATGCCAAATGGGATGCGGAAACCAAGAAATGGAGGGTACAGACTATCGAAGTGGATAAGCTGTACCCAGTGAGAGAGGTTACAGGAGAAAAGGGAACCCCAGAGGAGGACGAAGAGAGCGAGTCAGAAGATAGCCTAATAAATAGGTTGTTGATAGATAGACCGCCTCCGTACAATAGGGAGATGGAAGGTATCGAGCTCCCAAGGGAAGATAGGGTTGGCATAGAGGAGAATAGACCACTTCCTATAACGGATCGGGTACCTACCAAAGGCGAGGAAACACACCAACCTAGTCCTGTACAGAGGGTAGTCGGAAGGTTGGTGGTGCAAAAGGTGCCAGTAACGGAGTGTGTTGAGTCACATGGATTGCCAGATGCTCTTCAAGTACCCGTTACCAAAGGTCCTATAGTGTCGGTTTATAACCCAGAGAAAGTGCGAGAGGAGGAACAGGTACAGCTAGACAGAGAAAGGGCTGAAATGGAAAGAAGGAACAACATGACAAATGCCTGGAGGCAATTGCCAAGATCGATAAAATGGAGCACCCCATTAGATTCAGCAGGGGATCCCATAACAGAACAAGGGGGTCAGAGCGGACCGATGGATCTGAGAGGACCACGGCCGAAATCTTTTAAGGAGTTGAGGGCTGACTTGAGGGAATGGGATGCTGCCACAGAAACACCGAGTAACAGGTCAAGAGCGGAAGCTGAATGGGGATGCCAAGGCAATGGGACATTGTCTCACTGCGGGGCTAGCGAAAGCGGTCAGGAGTGGGACGGTAGGAGTCAGGAGAGTAGAGGAGCTACCCGTCATATCCACGGTGGAAGTAGGCAGGAGCAAGAAGGTAGAAGTACAGAGCGTGGAGGGGCGTCTCGTCTCATTCACAGTGAGGGAGACCGAAGGACGCAGGAGTACAGGGATAGCTTTAAGTGCACCCTCCATGCACCTGGCGATAACATACAGCATTGGAATCGCGGGAACATGGGGAGCCGCGAAGTGTCTCAACATGTGTCAAGCGATCATGGGCAGGAGCGGGATCGCGGGAACATGGGGAGCCGCGAAGGGTCTTGCCATGCGTCGAGCGATCATGGACAACAGGGGAATTGTGAAAGCATGGGGAATAATGGAGTGTCTTACCATGCACCTAGAGAAACCAGGCAGAATGGGAAATGTGGGACTATAGGGAGCAGAGAAGTGTTTCACCATACACCAAGGGAGGATAGAACTGCATGGGACCTGGAGAGATGGGAGCATGGGAGGACTCCCCATAACACGCCTGAGCCCAGACGTAGGACTCAGAGCTGTGATGGGAGAGACGTAAATGGGCTCTCTAGAGACAGCACACTGAAAGCTGTGATAAAGGCAAAAAGTCTCGATGTGACCAGTTTAAAATCTGACTAGGACGAGATAATAGATGGTGCGTTACCTTTAGAAAGGATTGACATGTACAAGCAAGATGAGCTGCTGTTTATAGCAAAGGATATTACTCGAAAGGCAAGAGAAACTCACGAGAAATTGTCTGAGCTGGCAGACAAGTATATGGTAGACTTGTCGAGAACAAAGGCACTACAGGGTAACCATAGGTTGCATTATTCAGATCAGGATCTGGATGAGAGGAGGACAACTGGATTAAAAACACACATAAGGGAACTGATCACAGGAATAAGAGTATGGAGAGATCTGGATAAATGGGAAGAAAGGTGGTCCAAGAAAGGGACTGTCAGGCGGAGCGCGATCGTGATGTCCCCGGAGGGAGGGCCACTGCGGATGGAGGCATACCCTTTGCGAGAAATAGCGAATGGGAGTTATGTATATGTGCCCTGGAGTAGGGGAGATTTGGCTGCGTTTACCAATTCATTTCCGAAGTTAAGAGAGAATCCAGTAGAGTGGTACAAACAGGTAGAGAGGTTTGTGAAGATTTCGAAAGTACTGTGGATTGATTTGAACACTTTATTCGACATTGTGGTCCCAGGAGACTTGTGGACAGCATGCAAAGTTAGTGTCGAATGGCCCACAGCAGAACCAAAAAGAGATGCTCATACTAATGGTCCATCAGAAAGAGTAATGATAAAATATGAAAAGGTGATAACATGGCTGAAAGATAAGGTGCCACCGCAGGATATAGATTGGGTGAAAATAGACCGAACTAGACAGGAACCCAAGGAGACAGTCCATGAATTTTATGAGCGATTGCTGAAAACGTTCAAACAATACAGTGGATTAGATGTAATGGATCCCAAAGACATAGGACAGTTTGTATCGAAGTTCGTTTTGGGGTTGAGACCTGATATTTGTTTGATGATTCAGCAACACTTAATTTGCTGGCAAAACAAACCATTGGATGAAATTTTGAGATACGCAAGGTATTGCAGTGATGAAATAGATTCCAAAGCAAAGAAACTTAAGGAGAAGTTGATGATGGTTCAGATGCAGTTGGCTGGAAAGGGTGGACAGGAGCAACAGGGAACAGGGACGATGGGAAGGAGATCAAATAGTCAGAATAGGGACAACGAGGAACATCCGATACCTAGAATAGACTTTGCTACATTGAAAAAGACGACAAAGTGTCACCAGTGTCACCAGGTGGGACATTGGAAACGCGAGTGTCTCTATAACCCTGAAAATGGAGAACTGGAAGTAGAGGAGGAGGAAGTTCAGACCGTTCCAGTCCAAGGGGTGACAGTAACAAAGGGTAGGGTGGCCAAAGGGGGGACTTCGGCTCCTCGAGCCCCCATCCCGCAACCACCAAAGATTACAACAGGGGGCAAGATCTATAGACAAATGCCTCTTTTAGTAGGAGGAGAAGAGTATTACTATGTTGATCCACTGACTGGACGGCGTGTGAGTAGAGAGGAGGACTGCACCCTCGGGGCAGCTCTAGAGGTGGACCAAAGAGGACCGTTTGTTGAGGCCGAAGTGGCGGGGTGTCCTACAACATTCTTAGTAGATACCAGAGCTACTCGATCAACTTTGAGATCAGCCGTGGTTCTGGATCTGCCAATGTCGGGGGAAACAATCCAAGTGGTAGGAATCGCAAATAGGAGAATGACTAACCCTTTGACGGAACCAGTGCTAGTGAGAATAGGAAACTACAGCGATGAACATCAGTTTGTAGTATGTGATTCTAACCCTGTGTGTCTGTTAGGAAGAGACTTATTGTGCAAACTAAATTGCACAATATACTGCACGCCTCAGGGAATAGAGGTATAGACTAACGACGATGATGCCACCTTTAAAGTTGCAAATTCAAGAGTATGCGTAGAACTGTATCCTACCCTGACGGTGGAAGAGCTCCCTTGGGACTTAAGAGATACTGTGTCATCTGAAGTATGGGATTTCACTGGAGAAGAGATAGGATTGATTAAAGGAGTAGAACCAGTGAAGATCATGATAAAACCAAATGTTGAATATCCAAGAACGCCTCAATACAAATTGACCCCGGAGACGATTGCAGGAATAAAACCCGTGATCGACTCCATGATTAAGCAGGGAATACTGAAGGAAATCGTGGGTAGTCCATGCAACTCCCCGATTATGGGTTTGCAGAAACCTAGCGGGAAATTTAGAATAGTACAGGATCTCCGAAAGGTTAATAGCATAGTTGTTTCATGTTGTCCAGTGGTCCTGAATCCATCAGTGATATTGTTTCAGATACCATTCCAAGCTGAGTGGTTTACAGTGATAGATCTTTGCCAGGCTTTCTTTTCCATTCCCTTAGATGAGGAGAGCCAGTTTCTTTTTGCATTTCAGCTGGAAAATCGTGTCTTAACATGGTGCCGTATCCCACAGGGGTATACAGAAAGCCCATCAATTTTCAACCAGCTACTGAAGAGAAATCTTGAAAGTCTAGTACTACCACAGAACTCGGTTTTAGTTCAGTACATAGACGACCTACTTGTTGTGTCAGGAACAGAAGAAGCTTGTAAGATAGACACCATCGCCTTGCTGAACCATTTAGCTGAAAATGGGCATAAGGTGTCTCCGAGCAAATTGCAGTACTGTCTGACAAAAGTACAGTATTTGGGTCACCGAATTGAAAAAGGAAAGCGGAAGGTGTCACCAGACAGGATAGAGGCGATCATGAAGATGAATTCGCCTAGGATACAAAGAGAGGTCAGGATGTTCCTAGGAATGGTTGGTTATTGCCGACAGTGGATAGCAAATTTTTCCCTGAAAGCAAAACCCTTACAAAAACTGACGCACAAGGAGGTGAGTGATCCGGTACCATGGGACAAGGATTGTTTGATGTCGTTCCTACAGCTGAGAGAGGACTTGTGCCGTGCTCCAGCTTTGGGAATGCCAGATTACGAAAAACCATTTTTACTTTACTGTTGCGAAAGAGAAGGTTGTGCTTTGTCAGTCCTAGCACAAATTCATGGAAATGCCCATAGACCAGTTGCATATTTTTCGGCTACTTTAGATCCAGTAGCCGCAGCGTTGCCCGGATGTCTCAAATCCGTTGCTGCAACAGGTGTCAGCATTGAAAGGTGTGAAAGTATAGTGATGGGACATCAATTAGTGGTGTATGTACCTCATTCTGTAGAACTGTTAATGACCAGGACCAAGACACAGCACTTGACCAATAATAGGCTCACGCGCTACGAGCAAGTTATTCTTGCTGCGGAGAACGTGACCCTTAAGAGGTGCTCTGTTTTGAATCCTGCCACTTTGATGCCACTTCCTAATGATATAGAAGACGAAGAATGTGAAGATCACGATTGCCTTGATGTGACTGAACTATGCACCAAGCCAAGACCAGATATTGTGGATGAGCCGTTGACTGACCCTGATGAAATTTTCTTTGTTGATGGCTCATGTGTAAGAGACAATACTGGTCAGTTGAGAGCAGCTTATTCTGTTTGCACCATTACTGGAGTTGTGGAAGCCGCTTGCCTGGAAGGAGTACACTCCGCTCAGGTAGCCGAAATCATTGCATTGACACGTGCCTGTTTAGCAGGTAGCAAAATTCGAGTCACCATTTACACAGATAGCCAATATGGTTTCGGTGTAGTTCATGACTTTGGGCAATTGTGGTCTCAGAGAGGTTACATGACCTCTTCAGGTTTGCCTATTCGAAATGAAGAGTTTGTGCGACTATTGTTAGAAGCGTTACAAGGTCCGGCAGCAATTGCCATTGTTAAATTATCAGCACACACCAAAGGTACAGACTTTGTGTCCCAAGGAAATCGTTATGCCGACGAGGTTGCTCGCTACTGTGCGGAGCAAGGTCACTCTTTCACGGAAGTGGAAGTGGGTGGGACACAGGAAAAGACAGAGTTAAACATGATGCTAGAAACAGTAGATACTTGGGATGATTTAAGAAACATGCAAGAGAACGCATCAGATTCTGAGAAAACGGCATGGGAAACTGCAGGTTGTGTAAAAAGTGAAATGGATTTGTGGATTTCAGCAGATGGAAGGGCAGTATTACCAAATGAATTAGTGAGTCCAATGGCAAGACAGATACATGGTCCAGTACATTTAGGAAGGGATTCCATGCTGCGGGTATTTAGACAAACTTGGTATAACCCAAAATTTAGAGTGGCCGCAGAAGCAGTGTGTCAAAGGTGTGTAACATGTCAGCAATTGAATGTAGGGAAAAGGACACCAGTTACATTGAGTCACATTGGGAGGTCTGGTGGGCCTTTCAACCGAATGCAATTAGACTTTATTGAGATGCCAAAAAGCAACCGCCTCAGGTATGTTCTGGTGGGTGTATGCATATTTTCCAGATGGGTCGAGGCATACCCTACACGCAGGTGCGATACACTCACAGTAGCAAAGTTATTGCTTAGAGAGTTAATACCACGCTTCGGGCTGCCGACCTCTTTGGAATCGGACAGAGGGACACATTTCAACAGTGAAGTTGTGAGGATGCTTTGCTCTGCATTAAATATCGATCAGAAGTTGCACTGTAGCTATCGACCAGAGGCTTCAGGTATCGTGGAACAGATAAATGGGACTATAAAATCCCGAATGGCCAAAGTGTGTTCATCGACATCCTTAAGCTGGCCCGATGCCCTGCCTTTGGTACTCATGAGTATGCGTAGCACACCAGACAGGAGAACAGGCCTCTCCCCACACGAAGTCCTAATGGGGAGGGCGATGAGACTTCCATCTGTTCAAACTACAGCTTTGTTGAATATCACAGATGATCTGATCCTGGATTATTGCAAGGGACTTTCTGATGTCATTCATTCTGTGTCTCTTCAGGTGCAGGCAGCTGAAATTCCATCTTCCAGAGACCTATGTACCGACCTGTGCCCTGGTGACTGGGTGCTGGTGAAGAAACACGTCCGGAAGAACTGCCTAGACGTACGTTGGAAGGGGCCCTACCAGATAATTCTGACAACGAATACTGCTGTAAAGTGTGGAGGGCTGCCAAATTGGCTTCACGCCTCCCATACTCGAAGAGTTCCAGCACCCCTGGAAGAAACAGCTCCTCTCACAGATGAAAACCCAGCTGTGGACGGCGAACCACTAGAGGGGATCAGTCAAGCTGTGGGGGTGTCGAAGGAAGCTGGGAGTGCTTCAAGTCAAGCGGAAGAAAGACAAGACGACAGTGAAACTGAAGTTGCCACAGAAGGAGAAAGTTGCTGTGAATACGGCTCAGACACTGATCAAGACGCAAGTGATCAAGAACCGAGTGTGAGGACAAGAAATAGGAGAACAAGGCGTGGAGAAGCTAGTTGGCCTGAAAGGAAGAAGAGGCTGAGCTTGAGGACAACTCCAGAGAGAACCCTTGCTCCTATATCTGAAGACTCAGATCTGGACGAAGGTGCACAGAATCAAGAACAGGAGGGTCCAAGAAGAACAAGGAGGGTGCGAGTGCCCTGCAGAAGATACGCCACTCCTGAGTGGACCTACCTAGCAGCAGATGTCTAGTGCACGGAGATCCGGGAGGGTGAGGGAAGTGACAGTGACCAGTACTGTCCCAATCATTACGTTGGAAGTGGTGTTGTTGGTACCTGGACTTGAAATCGAAGGGTTGCTGACACTCACTGTCCCCAATCCTCCTTATCTGAGCAGAATAAGAGAACTGGTTTTAAACAGAGTAGAATTTCCGACTTTTGGTCCAACGATACCAGCACTCGAGGAGATCATTCTTCGCTTAGAAATTTTAGAATACGTGATTAGAGCAGCTGGAACACGCATGATTACAGACTGCTAAAGACTTTGTAAATAAACGAATTGAGAAGATAACCTAGCGCCAAGTGGAAGAAGAAGAAATTTAGGGACGTTTCCATTTAGTGGACGGAGAAGGGCTAGGGTTGTCTGTTGCTAGAATTCAAAAGACTGATCTTGCAAAAGGAATTATCAGCTTCCAGGTGTGGTTCGAAAAGACCGAATAAGCAAAGAAAACACTGTTGAAGGAGCAAAGAAAAGAGACTTTGTGTTGTGGTAGAGAAATAGAACTACACTCTCTTGAGATCATGGAGGCCGGCAACCCGAACCGCAAGGCAAAATGCATAGTAGGCACACTTTTAGTGGGAGTAATTTTTCTTATAGTTTTAGTAGTTACAGTATCATATATAGTGGGACATGAAAATGAAGAGAAGGCAACAAAAGAAGCAAAAGTTGTAATGACACCGAAACCTACTACTGCTGGTCAAAGGGGGGACAATACAGAGAAAGATAAAGCTTTGCTAGCAGCAGAAACTCGTAGGTTGCACGTAGATGAATCACAAGGAATTTTCAAATCAAATGCATATGCTAAATTACTTTATGAATACATTGATGCAAAGGACTGCTATGTCTGCATGCAATTGCCAGCCTCTGTAGACGAAGGTATTAGGTACCATCATCTTCCATTGACTTATGGAATCACATGTAGTTTGTTGCTTAGTATATTTTATGAACACGATAGCTTTGAATATTATTTTTCAAACTTTGATGCTGTTTTACCAGAGGTCCCGGCTTACAAGCATATGAACAAGTGGCACTATTATAAGAGTGAAGATCGATTAAGGAAATTTTTCATTCCTTGGAGAACTCTGGATACTTCATATGCCCGAAGAAATAATTTGACTTGTAAAGTGTCAGAAATTGAGAAAAAGTTTTTAGGGCAGGTGGATGATCGATATAGAAGGCAGAAGATTCTAAAGGCTTCGGGCCAATGGAAAACAGATTGGACCGAGGAGGAAAAGTCACACAAAAGGAAGGGTAGTAATGGTCCAATAGCTTTAGATCGAGTGCAAAGAGGGTAACTATGTATATACAGGGGTAAAACCTACTATGAGAATGTGTTTGTGGGAGAAGTAAGTTGTGAACATGCTTTCCAAATAGAATACTATACAAAGGATTTCTTGAAGGGAATGCAGGTGATCCCGAATGTATATTTTGTCTGTGGAAGAAACGCATACGTGAAACTACCGGATAATTGGTACGGATCATGTTATTTAGCAATTGTCTTCCCCAAAATATACCATGCTAAGGATCTAGAAATCATAGAGGGAAGAACCCAAGCCAGAGGGAGAAGGGACGTAAGCAATGATGAGGTAATTGGACACGTATTTGGTGCTATATTCCCTCTTTTAGGGCTAATACTGAATGATGTCAAGATTAGGAGATTGGCAACAGTTGTAGATAGATTGTCTGCCAGTACTGCTAGATCACTAATGCTGGTGGAGGGAGAGATGCAATCGATAAGGGCAATGGTTCTCCAGAACCGACTTGCTCTAGACGTTCTGTTAGCCAAAGAGGGAGGAGTCTGTAAGGCTTTGAAGGTCCAGGAATGTTGCACTTACATTACAGACAATTCAAAACCTCTCGAAAAATATATACAGAACATCACTGAAATTCGTCATGAGATTGAGGATTTGACACAGGTCACTGTGTGGGAAAAAGTGGGTCATGGAATGGGTAAAGTTGGAGGTTGGTTTGCCAACATAGGGAAGGGTTTCATTTGGTACATATTGAAACCTATCATCATAATAGTGATTTGTGTAATCACATTGTGGGGATTGGTGCGGCTGTATCAATGGTATAGATCAAATAGGTTGCAAAGATCCATGAGAGAGCAGGAGCAGAGGTTAGCTGCGATGCAGGATAACCAGTACAGGAGTCTGAGGGCTCTAGAGGAGATGAAGCGAGGGAGCACTACAACGAGTTCTGTTTGATTCAATTCATACCTTCAGGGAGGGTGTTGTGATGATGATGACCTCTAAAGGTCATCAAAGGGGGGAACTGAGAGAGCGCAAATCAAGCAAAATGTAGAGGTGCACCATATTTACAAGCACGTTGCACCAGTCTAGTTAAAGGAACACATAAGAGTGCCAAATTTATAGAGTGCATACATATAAGAGTGTTTAATTAATACAGAGTGCATATATCAGTATGAGAAGCTAATGAAGAAGTGTTTAGAGATGTTAGAATGATATTAAATTCCATGTTATGTGGCTGTTGCAGAGGAGAATGTAATGCTGCTAAACATAGAAATGTGTAGGCCTCATGGCAGTTCACTGAGAAAGAATACGTGCCTTTACAATTTCACATGATATGGATTACTGCTGTTATAATTCAAAGTATTATTGATCATAGAACTGAAAATATACGTTTTATAGAAGTGTTCCCTATAACCAGTGTGTGTAATAAGTTAGAATACTGTTTAGGCTAAGAAATAAAGGTTCATAGAGTGCACAGGCCTGTTTCATGAAATTCTAGTGGGCCTGGAGAGATAAGGTTGTTTCTTTTGATCTGCATGTGCTAGTTAGAATTAGGTCATGTTAAGCATAAATTGTGGACCATGCTCGAAGGTTTACGACTTAGGAGATAAGCTGGAGGCCGGAATTTGGGGCCCACTTCATGGGTGTCTGTTTGCAGGTGCAAGGGGGTTCTAATCAAGAGAGTGATGAATAGAGCTCTGTTCTGGGAGACAGGCACAGGCCTGGAGGAGGGTTCAGGAATTTCCTGGGGGGTACCGTCTTGCAGGAGAAGAGCCTGGGAAGCAAGGTCAACGCTAACAAGGAGCCCAGAGGAGTATCAGCATGGAAAAAGCCAGAATCGACACCATGTGAGAGGTGTACGTGAGGGGCGTCTCAGAGGGGCGTTTCTACTGTAATTGTGATTTTGTATTAGGGACAACACCCCTGGGTGGAGTTAGGGCAGATGGCCTGAGGAACCTAAGAGAGCGGATGGGTAGGCAGATAGGGCATAACTGCGATGCACGGACTTACAACAAAGACTAAGGGAAAGTGAGTGATCTTTGGAAGTCACCACGGCTGACACCTTTTTAAGTTAAGATCTCGCTAAGTAGGGATGTCACTTAGTATAGTGTAGGGACAGTCTAATTCGGATTTTCCTTCCCTTTGTAAATGTCGCACAAGTTACATCTTGTGTCTATTCTTGCAAACTTGCTGATCTTTGAATTGGTTTTGGTGATATTCTTCTGTCGCCTAAGAGCGTTTAGAGAATTCATGTTTGTACTAATGCCAGTGTATCTTTTGAACCTTATATTGAGATGTTTGTATCTCCAGTTATCCTTGGCTTTATAATAAAACTTTAAAGCTTATTCGTAGTAAGTGGTTCTTTAGAGTTGTGCAAAGTCTTAAACAAAGGTTCAGTCGACCTGAGTTGGGCTCTAGATCTATAGTGATCTGATAAGAGATCAAAAATCCCACCGTAACACTAGTCCCCAATAGATTCAGTACTGCATTGTAATCCCCACCAACTATCCAGAGATACCCCTCCCAATCAGCCAAGACAGTATTCAGTGCTTCCCAAAACTTCTCCTGCTCCGTATTGGGGGCAAATATTCTGCCAAGTACTAAATGTTACCCATCCAAGGTGCCACAAAGCAATAGATATCTGCTTATACCAATTTTAGGCTCTAGGACCACCAGCGGAGTGCCGTTCCTCACCCATATGGCTGCTCCCCTCGCTAATGCTGAATATGAGGTACTAAAGAGTTGCACCCTCCCTTTCTTCCTTAACTTATTGGCTTCAGAGCGAGTTAGGTGCGTTTCCTGTAACATTACGATGTGAGCCTTCCTCCTTGTTAATTGAGCGTATATCCTATGCCTCTTGTGTATAGACCCCATCCCTCTTACGTTCCAGGTCAGAGTGTTGTACCTTCCAGTGTGTGCCATGAGATGTCATAAGGTGTGAGAAGTATACTAAGCATGTGAGCCCCTACGTAGCTAAGACTGCATCTGCATAAAATGAGCCTGCTCCCCTCTATATCTAATCCCAATACAAGGCCCCTCCTCTGAACAGTAGAGGACCAAACAATAACACTGAAAACAATTACGAAATCTAACATTTAGAGTGCTATAGCAGTTACATGGGGGGTACCACAAGCAGAAGTAGATATTAGGTTAAAATACCGCAATTATCATCATATCCAAACAAGAGCGGGCCTGCGCATAACATGTATATAAGTATTACTGATACAGTGTATGTTGGTTGGCACAGTCCAACTACAGTGCCCCATACACATCAATACTGGTCAATGCAAGCCTCTTCCGGACAACATACCAACCCATTATTTCAACCCAGAAGTCATTCACTGTCTGTGGAGTGATCAACGGGAAGAGGGCCAGGCTATTGTTGGAGTCGGAGTGTATCGTAGAGTCCTCTGACGAGTCAAGCGACTCTGCCAACGAGTGTATATCCTGGACAACGAATGCTGCAGTTGCTATTACCGCAGGTTTCCGACCCTCTAGTATTTGCTCCAGAAAGGGGATCATCGTTGGTTCCTGTCTGGGCTGCGCCTTGTGGTCTAGTTTACCTCGCTCTGCCTTCAGCAATTTGCGCTCCTTCAGTATTGTAGTTTGTGGCGCATTTTGTGACGGGCCGGCGACAGTGTGACTTCGATCCATTCTTCCGCCTCCTCAGGGCTGTCAAAGAAAAGTGATTTTTGTCCATATATTACCTTTAATTTGGCTGGGAAGAGGAGAGAGTATTTTAAGTTAGAGTCCCTGAGACGTTTTGTAACATCCTGAAACGATGCTCTAATTTTTTGCACAGTCAATGTGAAGTCTGGATACAGAGATATGTGCTTGTTTTCAAACTGGATCTGGACTCTCTCCCATGCTGCACGGAGCAGTGTCCCAGTTTTCAAAATTGAGGATACGAGCTATTATTGGTATTGGGGGCGCTCCAAGGAGTGGGGGTCTTGATAGTATCCTATGCGCTCTTTCCACACTAAAGTATTCGGTTAGGCCCTCAGGTGCAATTGTATCCTTTAGCCATTGTTCTATGTATTGGGTGGGGTTGGACCCCTCACTGCGTACCGGTAGCCCCACTATGCTTATGTTGAAGTGGCAAGCCCTCCCTTTGCATCATCCACCCTATCTTGCAGTCCCGTGAGGTGTTGGCGCAGTTGTTCAATATGCGCCAAGTGTGTTTTGTGTTGTGGTAAGATTTCAGCCATGTGCATTTATGTTGGCACTGAAACGTTTCTGCCAGCTTGGTGTGTTCAGCCTTTAGCAAAGTAAAACCTGTGGTAAGTGCACTCACTTGTTGTTCGATGGCCTTCCTAGAGTCCCGCACCTCCTGCAGTATTAAGTCTAGCTTGTCTACATTGCCTGCCTCTCCTGTCGGTGGAATACAGCTCAGGTCAGGAGTACTGAGTGTCTCCCCCACTCATGTTGATCAGCTCCTCCTGTGACCGGGGATCCGTTGGCTTCCCTCTAGGGCGTCCCATTGTATCCCTCCTGCTGTGTATCGCAGGTGCTATTGGGCACAAAGTCACAGCCTCCCTATGCCCATCTATATGCGTAGACCCCTGGCCCTCTAGCGGCGTATTCAAGCCAGTGCACGCCCAGTAGGGTATTTTGAGCTAGGCCGGTCAACAACCCTCAGTTGTGCGATCTGGCCAAAGCAGTTGTTAGATGGGCCCAACGGAGCCTATTACTCACAGTCCGTCATTCTGCAGACGATGGTCCTCCCCCCTGCAGGGGGTGAGGATACACCATGTGTTTGGGGCCTGTTCCAACAGTGTAAATAGTTCCTGCACTCTTGTCCCTGGTGCACTACTCATTATGGCCTCTGCAGTTGGGGCCCTCGCACGTCCTCGGTGGTGCCCTGTGCTCTCAACGCAGCTCAATGTACTTCGGGTTCAGAGGAAAGGCGCTGGCCTGTAGTGATGGCCGCTGGTATCACGGCCCCCGCGGTGTGCCAAGGGCACGAGGGTGCACAGCGGGTCGCGGACAGAGCAGCCAGGCGAATCAGGTCTCACAGGGAAGCCTCCAGGCGATGCTCCTCAACGCACTGTTCTGGCCCAGTGTCCGCCGCAGATTTACCCCAGCTCTCCCACGTGTTATGCGCCCTCCAGTGTGGAAGCGTTATGCAGCAGCGAGGACGTGTAAAGGGGCCCTGCCACCTCCTGTTACGGTGACGCTGCCCTGGTGCCGTCCTTGCCGATTTCTTGGATTATGGGGGATGCGACAGTTGAGCTGGTCAGGCCTAGCAGGTGTGTTTGTTGTTAGGTCGAGTCTTCGCAGCACATGTGCTGCGAAGGAAAACTACCTTTTCCGAGTGCTTAGGTTTTTCAGCCAAGCACGTGCACACGTTGCCATAGCCATTGCCTTCAATGGCAACGTGTGCACGTCAGGAGATCCACTCGCGGGAGCGCGCGGACCATCTGGTCGCAATTATTGCTCCCTCGAGTGAATCCCTCCCCCCTGCTGCCGCGGGAGTGCTTTTTTCCCAAGTATGCAACCACCAGGGATACAGTGTGTTGTGTTGTTACATCTGCATGTTTTCTTGTTATTAGGGTTTCACACTTACAGAAATGTATTTTATTATTTCAGACTTCGATATACCTTGGTTATTGTTGTATGGTTGTGTTCAGCTCCACTTACGTGGATTTCTTCATTATTTCATGGCCATAGGTCATTCGCACAATGCTCATGTTGCAGCTGCTCCTCATTTTAACATCTTGCAGCTCTGGTTTGTTTTCTGGTGCAAGAAGCAAATGTCGCATGCCTCTTAAATGATTACGGCGCTGCCCCTCCACACTCACCATGTGACCTTGTGACCTCCCCAGACCCTCCTTCCTATCAGCTCACTGTGCTGCCCAGTGACAAGCACACACTGATAAGAGGCTGAGCTCTTGTGAGGGCGGATTCATGGAGAGGTGAAGATGCTGGAGTCTCTGTGGCGTGAGATGCTGTGATTGACAACCTCTGCAGGCGCACGAGTGAGGTGTGACAGGCAGGGCAGAGGCAACCTTTCCATCACAAAAGAACTGCCGAGCGCGTGGCGGCGGTGACAGGCGGTGCGCCATACAGCCAGTATCTCCAGACCCACCGCCCACCTGTCCTGTGCCATTCCCCCTCCCCCCCTCACCTCCTTCCCATGATACATGACCCTCCCTTCGCTTAGGGCTGAGCGTTGAGGCCTTAGATGCCCGTGAGACCAGCGGGTCAGTAGGGATCATTTGATAATTGCTGTCGGAAGTCCACATTTAATTCTGTTTAAAAAAGACCAATTATCATTAGACGTTTGTAGTAAAACCAGGTTTTATTTGGTGCTTGGTATGCTGCAAATAAGATGGAACTGCATACAGGTAAATTACTCGTTTCCATGCACTGCGTGACATTTAATGCACATCTGATGCGAAACATATCTGCATATCACCCAGAGTTACTATAATGCTTTATTTCTCTATTAAACACACCTGAAACATAGGCATGTGCACAGGAGCGTGACCATTGCTGTCTATGCTGCACACATGCACCTGAGCATGGGTAGAGAATTGGCTGCACACAGAAATGCTTCCAGAGCCTTCTTTATATGTAAACGCCACAAGATGAACAGTACTTAAGAGGAGGGAGTGGAACAAAACAATCGTTTTTTTGAAAACAAAGTCATTTTTTATTTGTATTTGAAATTTATGTGTGTACGTGATGACCTTTAGCTGTGTTTTTTTAGGTCTGTGCGTGTGTTTCTTGGGGTAACCATTGTCCCTTGTGTTCCTTATTTCCACTTTGTGGTGCCACCCACCTCCTTACTAGAAGAAAAATGCAAAGAAAGTTAGATTATCAATTGTCACTGGGGTGTTTAGTCTGGCTTTGATAGAAACAGCTTGTCGCAGCAAAAAATTACCAAAGTAGATTAAAAAAGGCCGTGGATATTTGCTTTCTTAAGATCTAGGAATGATAGGAAGTGTATGTGCCCGTTGAAGTTGAGAATCCCAGTCCCAATCAGACAGATCCGGGAATGCCCTCTGTAACATTTTTACAATGTATGCCCTTGCATCTGCTCCCTCCGATCCTTCGGGTATTCCAAAGAGTCTCAAATTTTGGCATCTTTGCCTGTTTTCCAAATCCTCCACTTTATTCTGCAAACTCTCTATTTCTTCATTGTGTCGATCTGATAAGACCGTAGTAGTGGCTAAGGTCTCCTCCACATCTACTACTCTTTGCTGTAGTTCCTCAATTTCTTTTGTTACTCCACTCAGTTTGCTAGTGACTTCCTGAAGGCAACTGTGTATTTTACTATTATCTTCCCTTAGTTTTGAAAACTGTTCTTGTACCTCTTGACGATGGGCCATTAATGTTTTCAAAATTAAGTCCAAAGATGAGGCGTTAGCGGAAGTCGATGCATTCGTAGAGGTCAGTGGAATTGAAATAGAGATATTAGATGGTACCATTACTTCACTATGGGGAGATGTAGAGACAAGGGATTTGTCGTTTTGACTCAATGTAATGGATCCGGTAGTGCCATCCCTTAGGTTCCCAATAGGTAGTGTTTTACCCAGGAGCAGGTGAAGCCGGAGAAGCAGGAGGGGTAGCTGTGGTAGGCAAATTTTCCAAGTCTAGTCCTATTAAATCAGAACTCTCGGGTAGAACAACTTGCACATTTTTTAAGTTAGTTTTGAAGCTCTTCCCTGCAATATGATTGTTTTCGGGAAAATCTAATGGCAGATTTTTAGGCCCTCTTTTTTTGATTTGGACCCACTTACTCAGCGGGCTCTGATCAGTAATCAGTTTCCCTCCACTAATAGTTAGTATTAATGTAGTTAATAAAGCAGAAGGGTTCATATTTCTCCCCCCTTTTATTTGCTTTATTTTTTGCTTTCAGTCTTTTTTTAAAAGCAGAGGATCTGCTAGACTTTAGTTGCGCAGAATTGTATTCTGTATCCTTGTCTGCGTCGTCAGTGTCCCCTCCTTCCACTAACTCCTCATATTCCTCATCGTCAATATTAGCCTCTGGAAGTATCTCAGTCTCAGTGTCTTTGTTTCTATCCTCGCCATCACAATGTTTATCACACTGACTATTAGCTCTCTCATCAGCTCTCTCCTCAGCTAGGGTCGGTCCTGAGATTAGTGAGGCCGGTGTGGCGGTTTTAGTTAAGCTGTCTATATTATTCTGATCAGTTAAAGCCAAATTATTGAGTCCAGGATTATTCAAATTATTGCTATCAGTAGTTTTATCTACAGACATTTCAACAAACGCCACTACGCCTTCGTCTGTATTCTTTTGTTTGTCTTTCTTTTTAGTAGTTGCTGTTGTGATGTTGCCCTTTAGAGGAGTATTTAGGATAAGTGAAGGAGGTTGAGCGGCTAGTTGCTTGCCCGTTGGTTTCTCCGTCAGTCGGGGAATCCTTGCTACTACTGCTGGTGAAATCGGTTTGAGCGTTGGTGAACACACCTCGTCCACTCCTCCCTTTATGGGGGTGCCTCTGACTACTCTGGTCTTAATAAGCTTGGGCGCCATAAGAACTGTTTCTCCCCCTACTCCCTTCTCCCGGCAGTGGGGGGCGCTTTTTTTTTTCCCCCGTCTTATCCGAAATCTCCAAAATCTCCAAAATTCCAACAGCACTGCCTTTTAAATATCAGAACTGCAGTAACAGTGACAGTGACAATGCAGTGCAGCAATATAGCAATATAGAGTAGTAGTAGTGTAATTTAGTATTGATATTGCTATTGTATCGCCTAGTATGTCCAGCTCACGGCTCTCACTATACAATTTCAGTCCCCAACTTCAAAACTCCAAAACTCAGGCTCAGACTGACTCCAAAATCTCCAAAATCTCCAAAATTCCAACAACACTGCCTTTTTAAATATCAGAGCCGCAGTAACAGTGGCAATGCAGTGCAACAATATAGTTTAGTATCCATTTAATAGTGATATTGCATTGTAGCTCGCAATTTTCACTTCACAGTTTCACAGTTTCTGTTTGAGTCCCCGGCTCCTGGTTCCCGGCTCCCAAGCATCTGACTCCTGATTCCTGTCTCCCAGCTCGCAGCTCCCAGCTCCCGGCTCCCGGCACCCGGCTCCCGGCACCCGACACCCGGCTCCAGGCTCCCAGCTCCTACCTTCTGACTCCCGTCTCTTGATCCAACTCGCAGCGGCACCAGCACCTGCACACGCAACCGCCGTCAAGCTCTACGGGGTTGCAGAGCCGCAGAGCTTTTCCGAGCCCTCGAGCCCACGAGCCCCCGAGCCTCAAAAAAGTCCCGAATTCCCCGTATTCTGCAGCTTCCCATTATCCAGGTGTATTCAGTGCTTTCAGTCCCAGCGCGTTCAACGGAGGCGTAGAGACCCTCCGCATCGCATCTCACAGCGCCTCGCACAGCGCCTCGCGGCTCCACAGATTACTTCAGCTGTGGCGTGTTAGCTTTTGCTTGTATTGTTGCTACTGCTGCTAGTGTGTAATTCTCTCTTCAGCAGGCAGGCTTCGGCATCAGAGCATCAGAACTTTCAGTGCCCGTCCGCGCCTGGACCGCGCCCAGCGCCAGACCTTCTGCCCCCCGCGCCCGCCAGCCCCCCCGCAGGACCTACAACTTCGCCACACTCATCGCACTCAACACCGCCCGAGCCCCCGGATGCTACCAAGCATCCCCGCGACACACCCATGGACCCTTCGTCTGCCGAGCCTGCAACTTCTCCTGCCAACGAACCTGCACCGCACCTCCCAAGACTGGAAGCAACAACCACCTCAAGTGCATCATGCTCAACACCCGCTCCATCCACCGCCACGCTGTGGAACTCTGGAACCTCCTCGACACCGCATCCCCAGACGTCGCCTTCCTCACGGAAACCTGGATGAACGCCTCCTCAGCCCCCGACATCGCCATAGCCATCCCGGACGGCTACAAGATCATCAGGAGGGACCGCATCAACATGACCGGAGGAGGCATCGCCATCGTACACAAGAGTACCATTCGCATCTCGACTGACTCCAGCATCACATTCAGCGCCGCCGAATACCTCCACTTCCAGATCCACACCGACCCCAAGACGACCCTCAGAGGCACCCTCATCTACAGACCCCCGGGACCGCGTTCACAGTTCTGCGATGACATCACGGACTTCATCAGCCCACACGCCCTCCCCTCCACCGACTACATCCTCCTCGGGGACCTCAACTTCCACCTGGAGAACAACAACGACCGCAACACCACCACCCTGCTGGACAACCTTGCCAACCTCGGACTCAAGCAGCTGGTCAACACCCCCACCCACTACGCTGGCCACACGCTCGATCCTATCTTCTCCTCCAGCAAGCACGTCTCCTTCAGTCACTCCACCGGACTCAACTGGACCGACCACAGCTGCGTCCATTTCAGCTTTGCGAAGAACACGGTCCACCACCACCCGAAGCAGGTTCCCCACAGGAACTGGAGCAAGATCACCGCCGACCAGCTCGCCACCTCCCTCAGCCAGAACCCACCCATCAGGACAACGGACCCTAACACAGCAGCCTGCAACCTCACGCAGTGGCTGACCACAAGTGCTGATGACCTCGCCCCACTGAAGGACCCACTCACCAGACCCAGAAGCAAGAAGGCTCCCTGGTTCACCGACAAACTCAAGGACTCCAAGAAGGCCTGCCGCACCCTCGAGAAGACCTGGCTCCTCAACAAGACCACCGACAACATGACCGCCCTCAAACTCGCCACCCGCAGACATCACCAGCTCATCCGCACCACAAAGAAGAAATCTCTGAAGGAACGACTGGACAAGAACGCCCATGACAGCAAGGAGCTCTTCAACATCGTCAAGGAATTCTCCAACCCCAGCACCGGCAACAACGACATCACCCCCTCACAGGACCTCTGCGACTCCCTCGCCTCGTACTTCCACCGCAAGATCTCCGACATCCACAACAGTTTCAGCGCTCAACCCCCGCACCCACTGGTCGAACCTACGCACCCAGCCGCCATCCTCCAGACATGGACCGAGGTGACCCCCGAAGACACGACAAGCATGATGAACACCATCCACTCCGGATCGCCGACTGACCCGTGCCCCCACCACATCTTCAACAAAGCGGCCCCCACCATCGCACCCCATCTCCGAGACATCATCAATGCCTCCTTCAACACAGCCACCTTCCCTGAGAGCTGGAAGCACGCCGAGCTCAGCGCACTACTGAAGAAACCAACAGCGGACCCGACCGACCTCAAGAACTTCCGCCCCATCTCGCTCCTTCCCTTCCCGGCCAAAGTCATCGAAAAGCTCGTCAACAAGCAACTGGCCGCCTTCCTCGAGACGAACGGATCCCTCGACCCATCGCAGTCCGGATTCAAAGCCAACCACAGCACCGAGACCGCCCTCATCGCAGCCACTGACGACATCCGAGCCCTGCTCGACAACGGTGAAACAGCGGCACTCATCCTCCTTGACCTCTCCGCTGCATTCGATACTGTCTGCCACCGCACCCTAGTCCAACGACTCAACGACACCGGCATCCAGGGGAAGGCCCTGGACTGGATCACCTCATACCTCTCCGGAAGAACACAGAGAGTACGCCCCCCACCGTTCCGCTCGGAGGCCACCGAAGTCATCTGCAGCGTCCCGCAAGGATCATCGCTCAGCCCGACTCTCTTCAACATCTACATGAAACCACTAGCTGCCATCGCTCGCAATCACAACCTGAACATCATTTCCTACGCCGATGACACCCAGCTGATCCTCTCCCTCACCAAAGACCCCGAGACCGCCAAAGCGAGCCTTCACGAAGGGATGAAAGACGTCGCCGAATGGATGAACAGCAGCCGTCTAAAGTTGAACACGGACAAGACAGAAGTCCTCATCCTGGGAACATCGCCCTCTGCATGGGACGACTCCTGGTGGCCCCCAGCCCTAGGCGCCGCCCCCAGCCAACAGACCACGCACGCAACTTGGGCATCATCCTGGACTCCTCCCTATCGATGACCAGACAAGTCAACGCCGTCTCCTCATCTTGCTTCCACACACTTCGCATGCTCCACAAGATCTTCCAATGGATTCCCACCGAGACAAGGAAGACGGTCACCCAGGCCCTCATCACCAGCAGACTGGACTATGGAAACACCCTCTACGCCGGAACAACAGCCAAGCTTCAGAAGAGACTCCAGCGCATCCAGAACGCTTCCGCCCGACTCATCTTGGACGTCCCCCGACGCAGCCACATCTCGAGCCACCTGAGAGACCTACACTGGCTCCCTGTCAACAAGAGGATCACGTTCAGACTCCTCACCCACGCACACAAATCCCTACACGACCTGGGCCCTAGGTACCTCAACGACCGCCTGACCTTCTACACGCCCACCCGCCAGCTGCGATCGGCGAACCTCGCCCTCGCCGTCGTGCCTCGCATCCAGAGAGCCACCGCCGGAGGAAGATCCTTCTCCTACCTAGCGGCTAAGACATGGAACTCCCTGCCCGTCCACCTGCGGCTGACCCAGGACCACCTTGCCTTCAGGAAACAGCTCAAGACCTGGCTGTTCGAGCAGTAGCAGACCCCCCTCCCCATGCGCCTTGAGACCCTTCCGGGTGAGTAGTGCGCGATATAAATGCCATGATTGATTGATTGATTGAGTGCCGGCAATGAACTGTAGTTTGCAACGATTAACACAGCTTTCCCACGACTTCAGCCATCAGTATAGTCGAGGGCAGGGTTCTAACAGGAGCGTCCTCTCCGTGGCGTCTTTACACCGCCATCTTGCTTCTCTTTCTTTGTAAAATCAGACCTCAGCAAGGCTACTATGGATAAAAGGTGGGGGCTACATAAACTGATCGATCCCTTTAAGTCTCGTGGAGCAACGGTTTATCTTCAAGAACCCGCCCGCCTCAAAGTTATAAAGTCCGGACACACTCACTTTTTTCACGATGTTAAAGAGGCGGAACAATATCTTTCTAAAATGGATTCTTAAACTTAATTAAGAAAAATATTGGGAAAGAAGGGAAAGGGTGGGAAAAACAAGATTCACAGGACCAAGCTATCATGGATGCTACAGTCATCAAGAATTGACTAAGATAATTTTTCAGTTCTCAGTTATGTTTATACTCTTAAATGGGTTATAGCTGCTTTATCTTTTCTTTTTGTATGAGAATAATACAGAGGGATGGGGTTCCAGGAGAATCCTCTGTGACTGGCTGCCCCTCAAGCGGCAGTAGAAGATAGAGAGAGGCTTCCGGGTAGGTACAGGGGGGAGGGATCCATGGGGCCGCGAGGTAGGCTCAGGGGTAGAGTTGAGGGTGGGAGGGGTGGGTGGGTTTGCTGGTAAGGGTGGGGTAAAAAATGGGGGGAAAAATTATATTGCAAGAAAGAAGTTTGGCACAGACAAAAGTAAGACATGCTCTACTATTAAAGACGTTATTCAGAGGAAAATCAAACGCATAAAAAGCAGAAATGTCTAAAATTAGACTACTAGTTTGGAATGTTGCTGGTCTCAATAGCAAGCAGAAAAGAAAATTAGTACAAGAGGAAGTAGACATGTATAAACCTCATTTTGCGCTTATGACAGAAACACACATTAGCTATCAAGACAGAAAACTGCTATCTCAAACAGGGTATGAGTTGGTGGTATGTACAACTTTGGGCGCCTCCATTAGGGGGATGGCCATTCTAAAACAGAAACAACTGGGGATTGATATTCTTAAAACTGCTTCGGATACACAGTGGAGGTGGGCAATTGCTCAGATTCAAACTGATCTTAAGGAAATTGTTATGTGTGTAGTATATGGGCCTAATATAGATGATCCTAAGGTGTATGAGCAGCTAAGCATTGAGTTATTAGAGTGGGAGGGGGAGGTGTTGGTCATGGGGGACTTTAATTGTGTTATTGATTATAAAATAGATTCTACGGGACATGGCACTCATACTAGAATGCGTAAGGTTAGATCCGCAATTTGGAACTTGGCGGACTGCTTAATCTGAAGGATGTATGGCGCCCTAAATACCCTAATATAGCGGGACATACATACTATTCGGCGCCACATAGATCCTGTTCTAGAATTGACATGGTCTGGGCATCTGACCAAATAGCTGGCAACTGCAATATTGAACTGTGTCCGAAGATTACATCTGACCATAACCCGATATTATCCGAATTTGAAATAAGTAATCAGAGGCGGGACACACGACATTTCACATTTCCTAGATACTTATTTATCGACTCTCGTTTTGTGTCATTATTAAAAGAACACATTAAGGAATTTATTGAGCTTAATTTGAATTCAGCTACGATTAATGCAGTTTGGGATTCTTGCAAATGTAGCATAAGGGTTTTGTTCAGCAATATATTTTTTGGAAAAAACGCTGGAAAACCGCAGAGCTACTAAAGCAATCACCTCTAAGATACTGCAAGTTGAACTGCAATTGGTAGAAGC